>NW_026116985.1:0-6572 GCF_001640805.2 Lates calcarifer
TGCCGAATCACCAAAAAGGTGTACCATTGTTCACCTCACATTTACAAACTCTTTGATCACTGCCCTGTACCCACAGCGTAACTATCCCCCTGCCCTTCACTCTGGGTCAGTTTGCTGCCCCACACTGTGTCAGCAGACTCACCATATTCTGGACTACTAATAAACTTTGACTAAGGACTTGAGAGTTTTCTTCAATAGAGGTCATGTACTGCATGTCCTGCTATTCCACCCACAACAAGAAAATCTAGAAAAATCTACGTTGCACCTTATATAATGAAACCTTGCAATTTGCAAAAGCATGCAGCATAATTAGGGCCCAGGCATGAAGCGTGCAAAGGCTGTTAGAATTGTTCAGATTATTATTCCTGTAGTCTACAGGAAGGTTTAAGGCCCAAAACACAAAACTTTGTACATGCGTCAGGCCTGGTGAAAATTTCTGTATTTTAGGGTCTCATGCATGGGTGCTGCAAAATGACTCTACAGCCTACTCAGAAATTTTCAAAACACCCTTGGGCTTACTTTGTCATAGGTGGACAAAACTTGGCACACACATATGTAACATCCCCAGATGTACAAAAAAGTCTCTGAACATCATGGCCTCAAACCTACAGGAAGTCTGCCATTTTAATTTTAATTTTGTTTTTTGCCTATTTTTTTGCCATTTGGGGACATTGTGTTTCAAACTCCTCCCACAGATTTTATCATGCTTACCTCAAACTTGATCAGGATACTCTTAATGAGTTTGTGACTTAAAGTTATAAAAAGAAATAAAAAGGAAGTTGCATTTAACTTGCTGTAACTCAAACATACTTTGTCCAGTCTGCCCCAAATTTCACAGGTTTAATAGCAGGCCTGTCCTGGACACATCTATATATCAGTATACAGGTATAGTATAGTCATAGCTATTGACAACAGAAGGTGATGTGGTTCGTCCAAGTGGGTTGATCTGATTCACCTCAAATATGGCCAGAGAAGCACTAATGTCACAAAGGATCTTCATGAGATGCCCTTGCTGATAAGTGTCATGGCTTGGACACATCCTACATGACAATATTGACCTGCAGTTCATAGCGCCACCTTCTGGAAACAGGAAATGACACGTAAATGTACTCCTCCCAGCAGCTTGACACAGAATCATCTCTTATTTGGTCAGAAAGCGAGCGTACTTAAGATAGACTTTATTTATCCCACTTGTGGAAACTTACATGTTACAGCAGCAAGAGACAAGATCAATTTAAGTGATAAAAATAGAAAAATAAAAAATAAAATATAATATAAAAAAGGCACAGAAGGGTAAAAAAAAATAAAGTGCAGCAATTAAAGGAGCTTTGGAACTGGGACCATGCAGGATGTTTTCCACAGGAGCGGAACTCTTTCCAGATGGAGGCTTAAGCTGAAGATGTGCAGAAAAACCCCACAGAGCTGATCTGAACAGTCCTTGAGCAGTCTGGCCATAATGCCATCAGCATAAAATATAAACCATCAGTAGGGAGCAACGCAACAAATTTAAAAAAGGAGATAACACCGACTTACCACGCGGAGGCACCCACGCCAAAACGGCTTCCAGCGGGCCAACTCAGCCCCACGGCACCAGCAGGTCTGCCACACTGCATGAGGAAAAAGTGTCACCAAGACGCATATGGCACATTAAGTAGAAGGAGGAAACCAATGCACATTACCTGTGTGCTGATGAGAAAACGTGCACCTCAACGGCAAGCACCAGACCAGACTCTGCCACAGCCACAGCCACCACGGGGACGGGCGGAACCGGATAAAAAGAGTTGGAGAGGCGCGCAAGGTATGGCCACTTTGTATTTGTATGTGGGCACGACGCCGTTTCGGCAATCAGTGCACCAGGAGACTAGTACAGCGCCCTACTGTGGGGGGGGGTAGTAAACAGCGTTCCAGCTACAGATGGAATGTGTGAATCTTCACAGTGCTGTGTCAGCTGTTATTCATAAATTATTATTTTCTGCTGGTTAATTGTGGAACCCATGTCATACAATGGTAGAAAAAGTTTTTGGACACCCCATTCATTTGTGACATATTGCATTAAGAGTCACTCTTAGGTCTTCAAGTGCAGTTTCTTTTAGTACAGTCACAGCCAAAATACTAAACGAATCCTAAAAAAGCCATTAAAAACTTAGAATTGATTGGTTCCATACAAATACATAATAAATTTTGAGTATTGGATCATTTTGGTACCAGTGATCCACTGATGAAGGTCGTGCTTTTTATTAAAAGACACAATTTTTTGTTGCCGGTGCTTGGTGACTATATAAAGCCAGCACATTTGAAAGTTCTTCAGAGACAAAAATAGCTAAAACAAGGAAACTAATGCAGGAAACACACCTGAAGATACAGATTCTCACCCAGGAAGGGTACAGCTGCCGCCAGATAGCCAGAAAGTGCAGATGCAGTCATTCAGCCGTTGGATACTCTGCAGAAATACAGACGAACCATCTTGGAAGACAAACCAAGATCTGGGTGTCCAAGGGTTTCTTCAGCAAGAAATGACCACATCCTGAGTTTCAGGAGTTTCAGGAGCAGTGGTCAAACAAAACTGGTGTCCAGTGTTCCACCCACACTGTACGTGGCCAACTTTTTAGACCACAGCTTAAGGTCCTACAAGGCTGTAAAGAAGCCCCTGATCAATGACAGACAGAGTTTAGCCCGTAGTTGGGCCCAAGCACACAAGAACTCGACAGCCAGGAATTGGAAGAAGATTCTGTGATCAGATGAGTCCAGCTTCCAGCTTTATCCTCCTCCTGATAATGTGAGGGGAAGGCCAGGTGAAGCATTATCTCCAGCAAGTACAGTGCCTACTGTCAAGCATGGTGGATGACAGTATCATGGTTTGGGATGCATGAGTGCTGCTGGTGTTGGTCATCCTCACTGTCTGTGATGGCACATTGAACGCCAAGTGTTGTGCCATTCTCGAAACCCCACATGCTCCCTTCTGCACAAGCACTGTTCCTTTGAGGTCAAAACTGGATGTTTCAACAAGATAATGCCCCTTGCCACACATCCAGGACCAGTAGAACTTGGCTGCAGGAGCACTGTATCCAGGTCTTAGAGTGGCCAGCTCAATCTGTGGTTGCTCCGTGGACTGCTTAATCTGGTCTGCTAGTTGACATCGCCAGCGGCATCCTTAAAGGAGCATTTCAACATAATGACAGGAAAACTTCTAAACTATTAGTAGCAAGGCAATATGACTCTTACAAGTGTGAAGGGCTCGTGGGGAACATGCCAGCCAGGATTAGAGCTCTACTGCATGCTAATGGCACAAATACTAAATATCAATTTGATGATGTGATGGTTTATTCATTTTTTGTTCAGTTTTGAACACATTCTCTGTTATTTGTTGACTTTGATACTGACAATGTTGAGAACTGACATATTGAAACTGTCAAGAAAGAGATTGTGTAAAATTTTAAGGGTGTCCAAAAACTTTTTTCCACCACTGTATGTGGGTTGGTGTCCAGTTTAGGAACATCTGTGGCTGTTTTCAACACATGCCTTGATGACCTGATGCTGCATATCAGAAATCTGAGGACATCTTTGAGGGTACAGTGGAATTGCATTACCAGTGTATCTGTAAAGACACTGCAGGTCAGTCATGGTATGGACACTGCTGCACCTGTTATAGAAAGAACTGTAAACATGACAACGTCAGGTGACTATGCATCTAGGAGGGATCTTCAAACAGACGTTTCCGGGAAAAGGTTTAGTGTATTGTGAAATCACTGTGAAGGCTAGTTCAGGCTAGGCACTACAGTACCTTTACTGTTAAACATTGTGCAAGGATCAGTTCATCTAGGAGATGCTCAATTTGAAATGCAGAACTTCAGTGTATGGCAACAGTTTTAGTGAGCATAACCAAACATACATTCACACTGTTTTTTTCATGGTAGACAATGATGACCAGAAATCTAGTTTCAGGTGATCTCACATGCACCTCATCATCACTAATTGCCACCTCCTTGGCAGCATTTAAGCCTGGTCCTCATCTCCAATCTTCCCCAGTTTGTTGTTAACCCCAAAGTGGTAAATGCTACAGCTGCCTTGTACTTGATCAGTACTGCTTGTGTTTCCCTTGTCTGCCTTTTCATCGTTATTTTAATGGCTCAGCTTTCTCTTTGTATATTGCTTTCATGTTATTCTATTATTAGTATTGGACAGGAAACCTTATTCAATTTTAGCTACATCACTGAGTTTGTCACTAGTTTGTATCTCCTCCTTGTGATATAAATAAGTGCAGTCAGATTCTCTTTTCTGATTCTTATCAGTTCTCCTTTGTGTCTTGGGCAGGAAAGGAGATTTTTTTGACTACTCGACCGCAGCCCTGTTTTCAGCCTCATCAACATCAGTATTTAAACCCATTTTCTCACTTGCTCACTTACTCACTGCCAGACTGTCAGCTCATGTCTTGTGATACTCTCTGGCAACGCAGAGCTTTTGCGTGAAGAACTGAGCTACACCATTTCTTGTGTTTTTGGTGTAGCCTGCCTAATGTTCAGATTTAGATTTGTTTATTGTTTATCGAAGATGTACTGCAGAGAGAAATTATGTTGCATCAGGCCACAATAAAAACACGTAGATAAAAAGACAGTCGTTAATATATATATATAAATATAGTTATATTAAAATATAAATATAATCTAAATAGAAATAGAATACAAATATTGTACAGTATGGCTGAGATCTACTCAGGATGTTGCACATGTGGTTGAAGTTCAATATTGCACTGTATGGCTGAGATCTACTCAGCATATTGCAGTTTCATAGTGTGTGTCATGTGGTGTTCAATTTTTGAGGTTTTATAGTCTTCAGCAGTCTGATGGCGGTTGGATAGAAGCTGTCTCAGAACCTCACAGTTTTGCATGTCAGGCTGTGGTATCTTCTGCCTGAGGGCAGAAGAGATGACAGTCCATGGCAGGGGAGCATGGGGTCCTTGGTGATTATCATTGCCCTCAACAGGCAGTGTTGTTTCACCAGGTCCCCAAGGGGTGGCAATGTGGCCCCAATAATCCTTTCAGCTGTCCTCACCACTATTCTCAGTGCCTTTTTGTCTGAGGCACTGCTGCTCTCATGCACACACCCTTTAATCTAATGTGTCTTTCCTGTGCCTTAGTCTTTCCCTGTGCTGATGCTGCTGCCTTTCCAGCCTTGGACCTGCCCTCCATTCATTCCACCTAGACCCCCACCCCACCCCCCGGAAGACTCCAGCCCTCAGCCCCCTGTCTGGAGTGTTTATACAATTCTGGTTTCAGACATTTACTAGCTTCATCCTGTTAATCTGCTTTGGGGTTCTATTCAGTCATTATAGTAAACCTACATTGTTTTAGAAAGTATTTAATAAATGTAAAATTCACAATAAAATTGTATATAAAGACAATGTCTTGCAAAGGTAAAAGGTTAGAAAAAAAAAAACAATATCACCACAGTGACCCCAACAGGACCCCGACCCTCACAAAGAACAGCAAATAAAAAAACTGTTCGTGTTTCTCTCCTGCTTACTGTTTTGCCACATTACAGACCCTTTCCAAAAAATTAGAATATCATGGAAAAGTTTATTATTTCCATAATTCCATTCAAAAAGTTAAACTTTCATAGATTATAGATTCAGGGCCCACAATTTAAACGATTTCAAGTATTTATTTATTTTTACATAATTTGGGCTTCCAGCTCATAAAACCCACGAAAACAGGAATTCAAAAAATTAGAATACTGTGGAGAAATCACCATCTACTTCTCAGTTTTTGCAGAAAAAAAGAAAGAAATTAGGATGACATCAAATCAATCAAAATATGGTATTTTCAAAACAATATGTCAATCTTCAATACTTGGTTGGGAATCCCTTTGCCTTAATCACTGCCTCGATCTGCTGTGGCATTGATGCAATCAGCCTGTGGCATTGCGTGGGAGTTATGGAAGCCCAGATTTCCTTGATGCTTGCTGTCAGCTCTTCTTTGTTTTTGGGGTCTGGTGCCCCTCATTTTCCTCTTGATAATACCCCACAGATTCTCAATGGGGTTTAGGTCTGGTGAGTTGGCTGGCCAGTCAAGCACTGTGATGGCATGGGCATCAAACCAGGTTTTGGTGCTTCTGGCGGTATGGGCAGTGGCCAGGTCCTGTTGGAAGATGAAATCTGCATCTCCATACAGATCCTCAGCAGAAGGAATCATGAAGTCCTCTAAAACATTCTGGTAGACTGTTGCGGTGACCTTGGATTTAAGAAAGCAGAGTTTACCAACACCTGTACTGGACATTGCACCCAAATCATGACTGACTGTGGATATTTCACACTGGACTCAAGCAGCTTGGGTTCTGTTCCTCACCCGTCTTCCTCCAAACCCTTGGACCTTGATTCCCGAATGAAAGGCACACTTTACTTTCATCGGAAAAGAGGACCTTGGACCAGGCCAACAGTCCACTCCTTCTTGTCCTTGGCCCAGTTGAGACGCTTCCTAAGTTGGCTCAGGCTCAGAAGTGGCTTGACCCGAGGAACCCGACAGTTGTAGCCCATCTCCCAGATGGTCTGAATGTGGTGGTTTTTGAAGCTGTGACTC
>NW_026116986.1:0-52979 GCF_001640805.2 Lates calcarifer
TTCAAGTGCAGTTTCTTTTAGTACAGTCACAGCCAAAATACTAAACGAATCCTAAAAAAGCCATTAAAAACTTAGAATTGATTGGTTCCATACAAATACATAATAAATTTTGAGTATTGGATCATTTGGTACCAGTGATCCACTGATGAAGGTCGTGCTTTTTATTAAAAGACACAATTTTTGTTGCCGTGCTTGGTGACTATATAAAGCCAGCACATTTGAAAGTTCTTCAGAGACAAAAATAGCTAAAACAAGGAAACTAATGCAGGAAACACACCTGAAGATACAGATTTCTCACCCAGGAAGGGTACAGCTGCCGCCAGATAGCAGAAAGTGCAGATGCAGTCATTCAGCCGTTGGATACACTCTGCAGAAATACAGACGAACCATCTTGGAAGACAAACCAAGATCTGGGTGTCCAAGGGTTTCTTCAGCAAGAAATGACCACATCCTGAGTTTCAGGAGTTTCAGGAGCAGTGGTCAAACAAAACTGGTGTCCAGTGTTCCACCCACACTGTACGTGGCCAACTTTTAGACCACAGCTTAAAGTCCTACAAGGCTGTAAAGAAGCCCCTGATCAATGACAGACAGAGTTTAGCCCGTAGTTGGGCCCAAGCACACAAGAACTCGACAGCCAGGAATTGGAAGAAGATTCTGTGATCAGATGAGTCCAGCTTCCAGCTTTATCCTCCTCCTGATAATGTGAGGGAAGGCCAGGTGAAGCATTATCTCCAGCAAGTACAGTGCCTACTGTCAAGCATGGTGGAGACAGTATCATGGTTTGGGGATGCATGAGTGCTGCTGGGTTGGTCATCTCACTGTCTGTGATGGCACATTGAACGCCAAGTGTTGTGCCATTCTCGAAACCCACATGCTCCCTTCTGCACAAGCACTGTTCCTTTGAGGTCAAAAACTGGATGTTTCAACAAGATAATGCCCCTTGCCACACATCCAGGACCAGTAGAACTTGGCTGCAGGAGCACTGTATCCAGGTCTTAGAGTGGCCAGCTCAATCTGTGGTTGCTCCGTGGACTGCTTAATCTGGTCTGCTAGTTGACATCGCCAGCGGCATCCTTAAAGGAGCATTTCAACATAATGACAGGAAAACTTCTAAACTATTAGTAGCAAGGTAATATGACTCTTACAAGTGTGAAGGGCTCGTGGGGAACATGCCAGCCAGGATTAGAGCTCTACTGCATGCTAATGGCACAAATACTAAATATCAATTTAATGATGTGATGGTTTATTCATTTTTTGTTCAGTTTTGAACACATTCTCTGTTATTTGTTGACTTTGATACTGACAATGTTGAGAACTGACATATTGAAACTGTCAAGAAAGAGATTGTGTAAAATTTTAAGGGTGTCCAAAAACTTTTTTCCACCACTGTATGTGGGTTGGTGTCCAGTTTAGGAACATCTGTGGCTGTTTTCAACACATGCCTTGATGACCTGATGCTGCATATCAGAAATCTGAGGACATCTTTGAGGGTACAGTGGAATTGCATTACCAGTGTATCTGTAAAGACACTGCAGGTCAGTCATGGTATGGACACTGCTGCACCTGTTATAGAAAGAACTGTAAACATGACAACGTCAGGTGACTATGCATCTAGGAGGGATCTTCAAACAGACGTTTCCGGGAAAAGGTTTAGTGTATTGTGAAATCACTGTGAAGGCTAGTTCAGGCTAGGCACTACAGTACCTTTACTGTTAAACATTGTGCAAGGATCAGTTCATCTAGGAGATGCTCAATTTGAAATGCAGAACTTCAGTGTATGGCAACAGTTTTAGTGAGCATAACCAAACATACATTCACACTGTTTTTTTCATGGTAGACAATGATGACCAGAAATCTAGTTTCAGGTGATCTCACATGCACCTCATCATCACTAATTGCCACCTCCTTGGCAGCATTTAAGCCTGGTCCTCATCTCCAATCTTCCCCAGTTTGTTGTTAACCCAAAGTGGTAAATGCTACAGCTGACTTGTACTTGATCAGTACTGCTTGTTTTTTCCCTTGTCTGCCTTTTCATCGTTATTTTAATGGCTCAGCTTTCTCAACTTGTATATTGTTTTCATGTTATTCTATATTAGTATTGGACAGGAAACCTTATTCAATTTTAGCCTACATCACTGAGTTTGTCACTAGTTTGTATCTCCTCCTTGTGATATAAATAAGTGCAGTCAGATTCTCTTTTCTGATTCTTATCAGTTCTCCTTTGTGTCTTGGGCAGGAAAGGAGATTTTTTTGACTACTCGACCGCAGCCCTGTTTTCAGCCTCATCAACATCAGTATTTAAACCCATTTTCTCACTTGCTCACTTACTCACTGCCAGACTGTCAGCTCATGTCTTGTGATAACTCTCTGGCAACGCAGAGCTTTTGCGTGAAGAACTGAGCTACACCATTTCTTGTGTTTTTGGTGTAGCCTGCCTAATGTTCAGATTTAGATTTGTTTATTGTTTATCGAAGATGTACTGCAGAGAGAAATTATGTTGCATCAGGCCACAATAAAAACACGTAGATAAAAAGACAGTCGTTAATATATATATATAAATATAGTTATATTAAAATATAAATATAATCTAAATAGAAATAGAATACAAATATTGTACAGTATGGCTGAGATCTACTCAGGATGTTGCACATGTGGTTGAAGTTCAATATTGCACTGTATGGCTGAGATCTACTCAGCATATTGCAGTTTCATAGTGTGTGTCATGTGGTGTTCAATTTTTGAGGTTTATAGTCTTCAGCAGTCTGATGGCGGTTGGATAGAAGCTGTCTCAGAACCTCACAGTTTTGCATGTCAGGCTGTGGTATCTTCTGCCTGAGGGCAGAAGAGATGACAGTCCATGGCAGGGGAGCATGGGGTCCTTGGTGATTATCATTGCCCTCAACAGGCAGTGTTGTTTCACCAGGTCCCCAAGGGGTGGCAATGTGGCCCCAATAATCCTTTCAGCTGTCCTCACCACTATTCTCAGTGCCTTTTTGTCTGAGGCACTGCTGCTCTCATGCACACACCCTTTAATCTAATGTGTCTTTCCTGTGCCTTAGTCTTTCCCTGTGCTGATGCTGCTGCCTTTCCAGCCTTGGACCTGCCCTCCATTCATTCCACCTAGACCCCCCCCCACCCCCCGGAAGACTCCAGCCACTCAGCCCCCTGTCTGGAGTGTTTATACAATTCTGGTTTCAGACATTTACTAGCTTCATCCTGTTAATCTGCTTTGGGGTTCTATTCAGTCATTATAGTAAACCTACCATTGTTTTAGAAAGTATTTAATAAATGTAAAATTCACAATAAATTGTATATAAAGACAATGTCTTGCAAAGGTAAAAGGTTAGAAAAAAAAAAACAAATATCACCACAGTGACCCCGCCAACAGGACCCCCGACCCTCACAAGAACAGCAAATAAAAAAAACTGTTCGTGTTTCTCTCCCTGCTTACTGTTTTGCCACATTACAGACCCTTTCCAAAAATTAGAATATCATGGAAAAGTTTATTTATTTTCCATAATTCCATTCAAAAAGTTAAACTTTCATAGATTATAGATTCAGGGCCCACAATTTAAACGATTTCAAGTATTTATTTATTTTTACATAATTTGGGCTTCCAGCTCATAAAACCCACGAAAACAGGAATTCAAAAAAATTAGAAATACTGTGGAGAAATCACCATCTACTTCTCAGTTTTTGGCAGAAAAAAAGAAAGAAATTAGGATGACATCAAATCAATCAAAATATGGTATTTTCAAAACAATATGTCAATCTTCAATACTTGGTTGGGAATCCCTTTGCCTTAATCACTGCCTCGATCTGCTGTGGCATTGATGCAATCAGCCTGTGGCATTGCGTGGGAGTTATGGAAGCCCAGATTTCCTTGATGCTTGCTGTCAGCTCTTCTTTGTTTTTGGGTCTGGTGCCCCTCATTTTCCTCTTGATAATACCCCACAGATTCTCAATGGGGTTTAGGTCTGGTGAGTTGGCTGGCCAGTCAAGCACTGTGATGGCATGGGCATCAAACCAGGTTTTGGTGCTTCTGGCGGTATGGGCAGTGGCCAGGTCCTGTTGGAAGATGAAATCTGCATCTCCATACAGATCCTCAGCAGAAGGAATCATGAAGTCCTCTAAAACATTCTGGTAGACTGTTGCGGTGACCTTGGATTTAAGAAAGCAGAGTTTACCAACACCTGTACTGGACATTGCACCCCAATCATGACTGACTGTGGATATTTCACACTGGACCTCAAGCAGCTTGGGTTCTGTTCCTCACCCGTCTTCCTCCAAACCCTTGGACCTTGATTCCCGAATGAAAGGCACACTTTACTTTCATCGGAAAAGAGGACCTTGGACCACTGGCCAACAGTCCACTCCTTCTTGTCCTTGGCCCAGTTGAGACGCTTCCTAAGTTGGCTCAGGCTCAGAAGTGGCTTGACCCGAGGAACCCGACAGTTGTAGCCCATCTCCCAGATGCGTCTGAATGTGGTGGTTTTTGAAGCTGTGACTCCCGCCTCATTCCACTCTTTCTGGATGTCTGCCAGATTCTTGAATCTTCTCTGTTTGATAATCCGCTGAAGGCCCATGGTCATCTCTTTTGCTGGTGCATCTTCTCCTGCCACATTTTGCCCTTCCACTAGACTTTCCATTGATATGCTTGGACACAGCACTCTGTGAACAGCCAGCCTCCTTAGCTATGAACTTTTGTGGCTTACCCATCCTATGGAGGGTATCAATGATGGTCTTCTGACCAGTTGTCAAGTCTGCAGTCTTCCCCATATTGACCCGAACTGAGACAATTGAAGCAAACTGAAGCAATTTAATGACACCTGGGGAAACCTGTGCAGGTGCTTTGAGTTGAGTAGATGATTAGTGTGTGACACTCAGTTTTAAAACATTCATGCCCCGCAAAATTTGGGGCTGATTTCTCAACAGTATTCTAATTTTTTGAATTCCTGTTTTTTGCGGGTTTTACGAGCTAGAAGCCCAAATTATGTAAAAATAAACAAATAAATACTTGAAATTGTTTAAATTGTGGGTCCTGAATCTATAATCTATGAAAGTTTAACTTATTGAATGGAATTATGGAAATAAGTAAACTTTTCCATGATATTCTAATTTTTTGGAAAGGGTCTGTAAGTGTAAGAAAAGCTCTGGCAAGCCTTGTCCCTGTAAATCATAAATGGATAGACATCAACCCTCAACATCCAAGAGTAAGGTCAAATTATTAATTGGCTTTGCCGGTAAGTCACCATGTGAGTGCCAGGTAAATTCACAATCAAATGTCACATTGTAGTTGTAAAAGTGAACAGCAAAAAGCTCAAAAAATGAAAAAGGAAGATGCTGCTAAAATCATGACATCCATTGAGAGACTCTTTCAGATGAAAATTTGAAGTGCACTGCTGTGGAGCAGTTGTTTAAACACTTGGGAATGTAAACCGACATTATTTTGAGATAAAGCACTGTGCCAGGAAAACACATGGTGTTGAACAGGCAAACAAATGACGTATGGCTTGATTAATATAGCAAACCACTGTTTAAATGTTGGAATGTTAATACTGACATCCAATATGTGGTCGATACAAACAGGAGTGGAGTACATTATTTAATACTTTTCAAAAAGGTGAAAAAGAGACGGGCTTATTCAAATTTTGCAAAGAGAAGCATCCAAAGAAGCAAAATTTCCATGGTTGATCACATGTTGTTATCTTAGAGTCATGGCAGACTACGTCAAATTAAACAATCTGGTGATCATGTTAGTATCAGCAATAGGACATTTTTTCCAGTTGCCTCCTGGGAGAGGAAAGCCTTTAAACTGTGATCTGGCTTATTTAAAGTTGTCAAGTTTAAAGTTGTTATTAAAGTAACAACTATCCTGCACCAGAAAGATCAAATCTTTACCCTGCTGTTGAACCGAATCAGAACTTGGGACCCTTGGGAATTTCACCCAGAGAAATATGAGCTGGTGGTAGAGCCCATAAGGTGCTCAGGCCCGTCCTACAAATAGGCAGGAGACGTGGTTCCAGGTAAAAAAAAAAAAAAAAAAAAAAAAAGGAAATACTTTATTACAAATAGATAAATGAATTACTAAAACCACCACCACACACACTATGACAAGGTGGAAGGGAAAACTAATCAGGGCTGAGGCTTACCGGTGGAGGGGACAGGTTGTAGAGGGGGTGAGAAATCCCAAAAAAACAAAAATCACCCCAGTCTCATGTGGCAAACATACCCACATGCACCCGGTAATGAAGGGGAAACCAGGAACCCAGGTGACGCACAGCACACAGGAAGGGGACACCACCTCGGACCCCAGGACCACCACCTTCTCTGCATGTTTTATTTTCAGTATAGGTAGACATGTCACTGCGATCAACAATATGGTATAAAATGGTCATGATCATGTCATCTATATCAATAGAGACCACTGCTGAAGCATCAGCTCTTGTGTTCAGCCCTCCTAGTGTGAAGACCTATTCAGATACAGACCAGCAAGTTTACCTCTGTGAGTCCACTGAGCAAGGCCACCAACAAGGTATATTCAAAATATAAAGTTTTCCTATAATTGTAATTGTCGTGGGAATGATCAAATGAAGGGGGCAATATGGTAAATGGACTGCACTTACATAGCGCTTTTCTAGTCTTATCGACCACTCAAAGCACTTCTCACATTCACCCATTCACACACAAATTCATACAGCACTTGTTTTAAACATACAAAGTGCATTCTAACACATTCACACACCCATGGGGGCAAAGCAGGCTTCAGTATCTTGCCCAAGGATACTTCGGCATGCAGACTGGGGGATTGAACCACCGACCTTCTGATTGGTGGGCGACCGCTCTACCTCCTGAACCATTTATAATATACAGGGGCGGCTGCAATAATATATAAACTTTTTTCTCATTAACTAACCAGCTGCTTTATAATGTGATACCTGGGACCACCTAATTACAAAGGAAACACTTTGTAGAATGTTTGTGACATCTGTGATGCAAAGGCTGAGCACCAAGCCAGGGACATTGACCATGAGCTTCACAGGAATCTGCTCCTGTTCATCTGTTATCAGTATCAGACTGATGAGTCATCAAAGAGTTTACAAAGAACTTTGACTTTTGAGATGTAGACTGAATGGGCAGTCATTGTCATCTGTGACGGATAAACACAGTGACATTCTTATAATGTCCTAATGTATATGAAACGCTTGAGAGAGAAAAGTAGTCTTCAATTTTATAAGCTGTAATGTATATATAACCCAGTTCCATGGTTCAAGACCCAAGCCCCCTCCCCCAACCCCTCCCACATATACAATATACAGTAAAAGCAGAGAAAGACAGTGTCAGAGAGAAGAGAGCAGATGCTAAATGTAGATGGAGAGAGTGAATAAACACTGGATTACCGTCCTCACCGTCCATGTGAGGACGGTAATTCTCACATGGTGGTAGTTCGCGGTCTCATAAAATTTGCACTGGGAAGCAAAAACTGTAACCACCAAACACCACCACCACTCAGATGATCTCTGTGCTGCGCTGCAGTCGCAACACAAAGCATAAAACTGATTTATTGACATGTCAGGCAGAAGTAATCTCTTTAATCAGTGCAATCTTATCGCCTGATGAGGAAGTGGTGCTACACAAAGCAGAATCGTTTATCCTGCCATTGTGCGGGGCCCTGAGCTGCTGATGAGGAAAGCCAGGAGTAAAATTGAATTGGGAATAGGGGTGGGATAATAAAGCTGATTATAATGCATGGAATAAAGCACTTAGATGTTGACATTATTACAAAACCTGCTAATAATTGATTACATCCTAGAGAAAACTTGTCACAGAAACACACACACACACACACACACTGCATTCACAAATAGAAAAAGGAACAAGAAGCTATTTCTAGGATATGTCTGTCTCTTTGTGCAGGAACTTTTTCAAGGTGAGGAATTCAGGGGAAGGGGGAGAGACTTGCTGAGGATGGCGAGAGGAAAGGAGCAGTGGATACTGAGATTAGGTCTGGCAGATAGGATGTGGCAGACTGGCTTCCCAACAGAGGCAGACAGCAGGCTTTGTGAATAATTCAATGATTTAAAAAATGTTTTTTTTTAACCAAAATCACAATCATTTGTAACAGGTCCAGAAAAATTGAGGCATTAAATCGATTGGAGGAATCTGTACTGTCTGCAAACAAAGTACTGACAGAACATTATTTCCCCTTTTCATCTATGCAACAAAAATAATGCAAACATGAGGTGCAGTATGGATAAATGTCTCTGCAAAGTAAACAGTGTAGCCTGTCAGTGTTATGGCCTTGTTGGGGGTCTTTGGTCCAAGCCATGTTTCACAAAAACATAGCACAAAGCGGTCTTGGATGTACCTCTGTGTTGCCATCCAACTGAAGATGTTGTCCATTTTATTTTTCAGGGATTGGACGCTGGCGAAAAGTATGACATTCAGGTTCAGACATTCATATTCCCCACAGGATGAACTGAAATAACTCTGACTTTTCTTATAGCGTCCTCATCAGGTCACATTTACATTTGTCCAGTTCTTTGGTTACCTGCAGAACTAATGACATTCCCATCAGCCTCAGCTGGAGTTTATGTCTATTGCTAATTGGCAAATGTTAGCATGCTAAACACAGTAAAGTATAGCACGTTAGCTGCTGCCTGTAGACTCTTAATTCTTTCTTAATATTTGTTCTTTATCCAAATATTTATGATTGTCACATAATTATTAATACTTTTGATCAAGTTTTATGGAAGAAACCCTTCTCATTAAGCCTTTTAAGACACTGATCATCAGTCTGAATTCCCTTTTCTTTTGAACACGGTTGTTTAAAGCCTGATGGCTCTGACGAAGCTTTGCCAGTGTTTATTTGTCTTCACCTGTGTTACAAAGTGAACTCATGAATTATGACAGATGGGCACAGGCACAGAGAGTCTAATGAAAGATGTTTTTGAGTTGGATGATGGGAAATGTAGGATCAAGGGTTTTGTAGCTCAGACCACAACGAGTGACTTTAGGTCAGGATCTGTCTGCCTCTGCTACTGTGACCATGACCAGTCATCTTACAGTCGGTCTGATGCAGGTACCTTTAATGTTTGCACTGAAATTAAAATCAAATTGACAGCTGGATGGAAAAATTATGCAGCCAGTGTCACTGTAATACAAAGTACTACTGACAAAAAGTAAGTCCCCTAATGTAAATCATTACATTTTAAGGTGAAGACATGTCTTAAGGTTAGGATAAGGTTAGGCTTAGGTTAAACAAGACTGTGTGTGTGGGTGTGTGTGTGTGCGTGTGCATCTCTGAGCTGGTTCCCTTCATGAGTAAATATGTAACAACTGCCAGTGCACTTACTTACTCCCCCATCCTCATCACTCGAGCCAGACTTCAGTGGCTTCTCTTCCCCTCAGAGAGCTCATCAGTATTCTGCTGCCTCACCACATGATAGGATGCCTGATTGCTTTAGACAACATTGCACATTTTGCATGCAACAGCTGCATCAATGCACAGCCTTAATGTCACTGAGTGCTGGATTTCTGGATTCCAGCCCTACACACACACACACACACACACACACACACACACACACACACACAGAGAGAGAGAGAGAGAGAGAGAGAGAGAGAGAGAGAGATCCTCTAAATACCACATTGCCTTGTACACTTGTACATAATTCACAGCCAGGCAGGATCCTGTTATTCTGTTGACTGAGATCAAGTTGATAGAGTTCATAGGGATCTGGCTTACTTAAGAGACTGTACCTTTGATTAGTGTATCTATATCACTAATTACTGTTCGTGTGTGTTGCTTTCTGTGCCTCTTCCTTGAGTCTGTGCACGCTGTGTGGATAACCTTTCCACTGGGGGGCACCAATGTCAGAGAAATTAAACCCTGAGCTGTTGCTGAACAGTACAGGTAGAAAGTGTTGGGTATGCATAACAAAGAACTGAATGCTAAAAAGAAAATAATGAACAGACAACTGATAACAGCTCCAGAATTGAAGTGTTGGAGGCTGAGAGCACAGGTTGCGTTTGCTTTCATTCTGACTCAGAGTTGTGGTGGAAAAACACAGAGGTTGAAAGCTGTATTTCTGCAATTTGCACATCTTAAAAATTTTGGATCAAGATGGCAGCTGTAGAGTGAGCACAGACTCTGGCTGCTTGATTTCGTCACTGACAGACCTCAGTCAGTGCGGGTTGGACAGAATACCTCCAGCGTCATCACCCTCAGCACAGGCTCCCCTCAGGGCTGTGTCCTGAGCCCTTTGCTGTTCACCCTGATGACTCATGACTATGTCCCTAGGCACGCCACCAACCGCATTGTGAAATTTGCAGATGACACAACAGTGGTGGGCCTTATCAGGGATGACAACGACCTGGCCTACAGAGAGGAGGTGTAGCGGCTGGTGGGCTGGTGCAGAGACAACAGCCTGATCCTGAATGTAGACGAGACCAAAGAACTCATCGTCGACTTCAGGAAGAACCAGCCCAGCCATGTTCCGCTACTCATCAACAACAAAACTGTGGAGGTGGTCAGCAGCACAAAGTTCCTGGGGGTGCACATCACAGACGACCTCACCTGGTCTGTGAACACTGCATCACTGGTGAAGAGGGCACAGCATGTACACAGGATGTACTTCCTGCGGACAATGAGAAGAGCCCATCTTCCCCCTGCTTCCTGCAGGCCGAGAACCCCCCCCCCCCAAAAGAGAAGTAAAAGAAGGGTACCGTACCTGTTGTCCACTCAAGATCTTAACAGATATTAACAGTGAGCGCAGGTCATAGGAGCCTGCACGCGAGGTGCTGGAAGTAGGGCCGGGGAAAACCACCGTGAAGTGATAAGAAATAACAATGAATAGGGTGAAGTGGGGATGCTTGCAGGGGGAGAGGAGCGATGTGGGGCCTCAATGCGGGGAATGCGGGGCAATGCGGGAAAAGGCCATAATGCGGAACTGCGGGGTGATGCAGGAAAAGGAGGCGAGAAGCTTGATGAAGGGAATGTGGGAATGGATGGCGGGGTGTGCAGGATAGAGACTTTGATGTGGGAATGCGGGGAATGTGGGATTTGATGCAGGGTGAGGCCTTCAAATTGGAGAAGGTAGGAGGCTTTGATGAGAGGAACACAGGAGTGATAGAAAATATTCAGCAAAGAACTTATAGGCGGGGAATGTGGGAATGCGGGATGGATGCAGGAGAGGCGTCAATGCGGGGAATGCGGGAAATACGGGATGGATGTGGGAGAGGCCTTAATGTGAGGAATACAGGCAATGCGGGAATCATGCGGGAGAGGCCTTACGGCGGGGCCTGCAGGAAATGCGGGACTGATGCGGGAGAGGAAAGGATAGTGCCACCACCACCAGTAAATGCATAATTACATACCGTTAGGCTACCAGGGACCGCTGGGCAGCCAAAACTGAAGTGGAATCTGGACGAATGTAAGAGGAGAATGCAGAGGAGGACCAGCGTCCCATTTGTTGGAGGGAAGCAGTGGCCTTGTGTTTCAGCCGAGGTGGCTGCACCTATTCTAAAGGAGTGACCCGAATAGAGCTGAGGAGACAGATTACATTTAAGGAGAACCTTTTTGAAGTGATAATTAAACCATGCTTTTGACATGGGGTGATAGGAATAGAGGGGAAGAAGAATTTAAGGAAGGGCGAAGGCGGACATAATTTGCCATGGCCTTGAAAGGACAAATGGGGGATTTTATACGGGCAATTATTATGGAGCAGGAGCCCTTTACCTTAGAATGTTTGATGAATAAACTGTAATGGCTAGGATAAAATACAAGATCGGAACAAGAAATGTCTTTTACAGGGCTGACTGTTGGCAGTTAGGTCATCCTAACCTCAGTTGTCAGGGGCTCCTGATATTTTATGTGCTTCATAATTAGGGTGCCTGGTAAACAATGCCATCTTCTTTAAGCATATCTCTCACTGTTAGGGCTGACCATAGTCAAGGCCAGGCTGTCTGTGCTGGAGACCAGGGAGGAAGTTTACTACTACTGTTTTTCTATGCAACTATCTAATGTTGAATTTGAATGTTGAATGTGAAACAGAATGTGTGTCTTTTTGTCAGACTTACTGATGCACTTGGTGCATAAGCTTTATCCTCTGAATGTTGAGACTCTTTTGTACGCAACAGTTAGAAGTACCTGACTGTGGACATTTTTATTCCACCATGAGGCAATGAAGACTCGTCCCCCTCACCCCCCTTTCCCACCCCACTGATGGCAGACAGAGCAGTGTGAGGGAGGTGAGGCTCCACTTCCTGCTACAGATGGAACAGCTCGTCTGCAGCATGTATCATCCTGAAGCTATTGTTACCAGAGACCAGCAAGAGGTCCACAGCAAGGTGCTGGGGTGAGATTAGCCAAATTCTCACAGGAATAAATCTGATACTTAACAGACAGATTATGCATCCCTCTATCACAGCTGAACAAGGAACTAGTAGTTTTTGATTTGGATGAACAGCTAAATATCACTGATTCACCAGGAGTGACAGAATGAATGCTGCATATGTTAAAAAAAAAAAAAAAAAAAGATACCTGTAGTGGTGTGTTTACGGCATCTCTGTGACTGAGTCCTCTGGGAGCAATGAGGAAAGTGATTAGACAGACACATTAAACCGCTTTCGTATGACAGTAATCTAAGTCCCAATTTTACACTAAATTATGCATGCAGTAATCTGTTTGGAGCCTGAATCATTAGACACTGTGTTGGACTGTTGCCACTGTTCTGCTGAAAGAGAAGGAAGAACGTTTTGTGCTCTGTTTGTACCTGGGAAGCAGGCTTTATGTTGTTTTAGGATCACAGTTTCAGAGTCTGTTAAAGTACATGGGCCAGTGCTTGCTTAAAGCTTAACCAAGAACCTCTGCTCCTCTGTTGCACATGCACAGTGGAGGAGCAGGAGGAGGCCTCTTATACACCAGAACAAAACAGATGTGGACAGCAGCAGAGTACCCTGTGCTGTTGCCCTGTCTGTGGGCACCTCATACCAAATATAACCAAGGCCAGAATCACCACTACCTGTACAGATATGATTCTCACAGACTGTGAGCCCACATGGCATACATCTACTTTTCTGCTATTTATCAATCAAGCCTTAGTGTTGATAGTATCGATACTTAATGTATCAGTCTACCCACCCTTTTTTCCATGCTACACTGGGGCTCATACAGCTGAATATGTGTTCCAAACATGCACTCTAGAAATCAAGAAAGTGGCCTCAGTATGTGAGTACACTGGGCAGTGCACAGACAAGTTTACATCATCACATGGAAAACTGCCTCGAGACTACAGAACACCCCACTTTTAGGTTGGACAGAGAGACTAACAATCTGTAGTTTATCTGGAGGATAATGTTTGTGCAAAGAGTCGATCATTGAAATGCTTCTGAATTATCACTCACACCAAGTCACCACTAGATGTCAATGACAATGCTAGCATGCTGGCACAAAACACACCATCATCTGCTAATTAGCAGTAAACCAAAGTGGCAAGTATCACAAAAGTTAACAGGATCCATGACAATTCATCAAATACAAATGCCATGGTAGCACTAGGGGAAAAGTAAGAGGATCACCTAAGTCATTTGCGAACAGTGATCAGCATCATATACAAAGTCAGAAAGAGAAAGTGATTGGTGTTCCTGAGAAGACTGTATGAAGTTCATGGAGTTTTCCTATATCTTTAAGAAAACTTGAAATTTACACTGAATCCCATTTGGCTGGAAACTACTTGTCCTGCGCCATGTGATATGACTGGCTGTTGTTGGAAATGGACATGCCTCAAACTCTCAGTTGCTTCAGAACAGTCAGTGTTGATTCATAGTGTAAAGAATATCTGAACATTTGGAAAGACACAAACTCTTTACTTCCTGTTGATCTCAGTTTTTGACAGGATCCAGTGTGCACTTACCTTGTCTGGACCTCCTTTGGACCTCCTTGACAGGACCTGACAGTTTGGACTGGACTTGGCTTGGTCTTGATGGTTCTACCCTCTACACCTTGGAGCCTGTGTTGCCTGTGTCTCTCCTCATCGTGAATAACAGCAAAGCTGCTGATAGAATGCATTGTAAACAAGTGAACCTAATGAAATCTCTTACTGATGAAGCTCACTCGCCACTGGGGACACCGAGCGTCTAATACAGCAATTCATTTAAGTAAGTTATATAGGGTAATATTTCCCATTACAGCTGGGCTGATTGTGTCATAGCTGAGATATAATTGAGATGTCAGAGCCACAGAGAGGCTGCTACATGTGCTACATGTGTACATGTTGTGGTTCTCTTCATTTAATCCACAGCCTTGTAGAGGATGAGCACTTTGCTGAGAGACGTACTTGCAAAGCACCTACTGTCATGTTTTTTGTTCCAACAACAACCTGTAAAGAACAGAAAACAAATGCACACACAATAGCAGGTAAACATCTTTAATGTGAAGGTGGATTGGAATGAGAGTGTATAGGCCGGGGAATGGGGAGCTGGTCCAGAGGGAGAGTGGGCTTGGAGACTGAGGCTGGGGCAGCTTGGGAATGGAACTGACGACTTTAGCTTGGCTGACAGAGTCTGGGGACGCAGAGGCAGGGCAGCAACTCAAAAACATCAGTTTTCAAAAAAAGCACTGGAGGCTCCAGATAAATAAAATAAAGTTTTAGTTTTTTTTTTACATATTAACATTATAAAAGTAACTATAGATGGCAGTTAGTTACAGAAATCTCCCTCTTCAAATAACAAGATAATCCACCTGTTAAGAGAAAACTGAAAAGCTGAGTAATTGAGATAACAAGATATTTAACTTTTGAGCTAATGGTGTTATAAAATAACCATAACAACAGTAGTCCTTGACTTCCATAGTAAGCCAATAAGAAAAAAATTGTCCTCTTGACATTGCTCACTCACACTACTGGCTAGTTGGTTTCTGCTTTGTGTAAGTCTACACATGTATTGTTTTTTATGTATTACGTGTTTGGGGGTACTCATAATCAGCTTGTGATGGCTTACAGGAAGGATTAGTGAAAAAAATTTAGCTAAAAACTTCCCGAGGGCTCGGCCTGTTTTTCTGCTGCACTGAGTGAGAGACTAAACAACAGAAACTACAACACCACCATACGTCAAACTGCTCAATTCAGCTGATAGACTGACTCATTACTGACTCAAAATCATCTATCCTTATCAATCACGTAGAGTCCTCTGGTATTGGATTCCTCTCCTAACCATGATTGACAATGAACTGCAGCAGTCCACCTAGAGATAACAAATGTATGGACTAGTTTATCTTCATCATTTTAAGACAGGAAGTGTGATTTTTGTAACATTACACGGGTGTAAAAAGGCTGTCCTTAATGTTTGTTTTATGTTGGAGTTAAAGGACATATCCTAAACAAAGATAACTCAGAGATTCCTTATGGTAGAGCTGGAAGTCAGGGCAATGGCATCTACAGTAACGATATCACTAGAAAATGTGTGATTATAAGAGTTTAATAGCAGAAAGTTGCCAGTCATCCAGGTCTTGATGTCCCTATGGTATGCTTGAAGTTTAACTAACTAATTGGTTTCATCAGGCTTCATTGACAAATGTATTTGAGAATCATCTGCATAACAATGGAAGTTTGTGGAGTGATTCCTGATAACATTGTCTAAAGGTAATGTACACAGGACAATAGAATTGGTCCAAGAAAAGAACCTGGTGGAACTTTTGCGTACATGGAGCGTTCATTATCATGTACAAACTGAAGCCTAGTGTCAGTACAGAGACAAATCCTTGTAACTTTCACCAGTGTTGTCTCTGTGCTATGATGCACACTGAATCCTTCAACCAGCTATTGTTCAGTAGAAAGCCATACAACTGATTAGTAACTGCTTTTTCAAGGATTTTACAAAGAAAGTGGAAGTTAGATATGGATCTATAGTTGGCTAATACACCTGGATCAAGAGTAGACTTTTTAGTTTAGTTTAAGTTTAATTTCTAGCTATTTTTAGTGAAAACAACTTTAGCTGGTCATCACCTGGAGACCGTACAGTCACACCACACCCTGTCCAGGGTCAGCCAACATGGTTTGTCTGCCAGAGATGCCCTCTGACACTGAGCAGAAATCCCCCATCACCTTGATTTTTATCTATTGTAAACATCTATGATAAAAAGTCATAATAAATACTGGTTATGACAAATAATTTGTAATCATAACATTTTCTACTTCTTTACTCTAGAGGCTCAATACAATATGTATGTATGGAAAAAAATCTCCTTCTCTACAATACTGCCTTCTGGTAGTTCAGTCCATTCAGTGCTAATCACTTTCCCTCTCTTTGAGCAACAATTGGGTGCAAATAACGTTTTTAAATTATTTTTATTATATTTAAGTTATCCTTTATTTACCCAGGAAGGTTCCACAGAGATATAAAATCTCTTCTTCCAGTGAGTACTGACCATTTTTAGAATGATTTTATGTAGTTACTGAAAATTGGTGTTTTAGAGGAGATCTGTTATAGCATGCATTTGTTTGATTGCGTAGGGGACAACATGTACAATAAGGGGTGGTTATTATTTGGGTGAGTATGTATGTTTATAGGTATATAACTGATATTGATAAATGGGATCCAGCATGTGAGAAAATAGTGGATATGATTGTTGTCTCGCTGTAGAGATGTTTTCAGAAGGTGCCACTGGGATGTTGAAAGGTTATTCCTGTCTTTCCAGTTCAGGACTGTCTGTCTACCTTTTTCCATGAATTGAATTCTAATGGTTTATTTCTGAAGAACCTAAAATAACCTGAGCTGCAGAAATAATTAACTTTATGGTTCATTAACAGGAAAGCAGGATACAAACAAATACCTGCATAACGGATGTAGAAACAAATTCATTCTCTAGTTACCTGTATCACACTACCTGTCTGGTATGATGACATAATCAAAGAACCACCATGTTATGCAAAGATTTTGTAGTAATGACAAGATCATTCACTCTATAATATAATATCTATAAGATATTATACAGAAATATCTAGGTCTGTGGTGGGTACAGTCAAGGTCAGGGTGAGAAAACTTATGGAGTTACAGCAGCCAATTTTCAGCATAGCTCACTCGTGTCTGTTCAGAGTTAGTTTAAGTAAAACAGAATTCAAAGTGTCAGTCCATCAGACTATTGACAGCCTTCTGCAGGTAGAACACTAACAGATATAACACACTAATAGATAGAACACTAAATTAACAGAAAAAGAGGTGATTGGAGTACAAAACACCAGGTCATACAATATTACAAATATTATCATCCCCATATTGCTCATTTGTGAAAAAGTCAGGACAATCCCTATGTTTGTGTCTGTTTGCAAAAACCATGGTTACTGTCAGTCCCTTTACTGTGTAGTTTGTTTTGATTTCCTGTTTTATTCTTTTGGTTTTCCTTACTTCCTGTTTGTGTTCATTTTAGGTGTCTTGTCTTCCCCTGTGTGTGATTGCCCCATTGATTTCACCTGTGTCTCATTATCTCCTCCCCTCCTGTGTATATAAGCCTGTTTCCCCAGTGTGTCTTTGTCAGATTGTCTGTGTCCTAGTGTGTAGCTTTCCGGCGTTTTCCCTGTGACTAGTTCTTCGTGATTTTGACCAAGTTTGTTTCTTGAGACCTGGTTTTTTGCCTTGCGATTTTGTACTTCTGCCTGCCTTTTCTTATTCTTGTGAATAAACCACCTCACCTCATCCTACTGTCTCTGGTCTGCTCTGTGGGTCCAGTTTTGTCTGTCTGACCCTGACAGTACAATCTGACCACTATCATGGACCCCGCAGATCCAGAGGCTGTCCGCGAGGCACTGAAGACTCAGGGCCAGTGGCTTCGCATGCATGAGGAGCAAATGACCTCTTTGGGACAGCAATTAGCTGAGTCAAGCAAGCGTCAAGAGGCTGCACTTACTGTGTTAGCTGCCCAGCTAAGGGATCTGAGGATTGGCCAGCCGCTGGGAGAATCCACAACAGCTCCCAGCGATGGAGCATCTGCGTCTCCTGAACCGACTCACCTGCGATTATCTAGCCTGGAAAGGTTCTCTGGTGAGTCTGGTGACTGCCGGCCTTTTCTTACCCAGTGTGAGCTTCATTTTGAGTTTAATGCAGCAGCTTTCCCCTCTGATCACAGTAAGGTAGCCTACATGATTTCTTTCCTGTCTGGTCGGGCCAAAGACTGGGCCACGGCTGAGTGGAACCGCCGATCAGCCATTTGTAATTCTCTGCCCCTTTTTTGAAAAGACTTTTACCCAGATTTTTCAGACTGTTGCCCCTGGTCGTGAGGCCGCCAAGGCTCTAGTTGCCTTATGCCAAGGGAAGCGAAGTGTTTTGGACTATGCCATCGAATTCAGAACACTAGCGGCAGATAGTGGTTGGAATCAACCAGCTTTGGTAGATGCCTTTTTTTTTTTTTTTTTTTTTTTTTTTTTTAAAATGGCCTTTCCGAGTGTGTTAAAGACTTTCTGACTCCTCTAGACCTGCCCTCGGAGCTTGATGCTCTAGTCTCCCTAGCCTCCAAGATTGACAAGAGATTGCTGGAGTGTGATCAGACAAGAGGTTTCCTCCCCGGTCTGCAACCTGGCTCTCACACCTCCCGGTGGTCCTCACCTAGACATCCTCCTGCTCCAGTTCCCACACCAATGACCCACATCAAGGGGGATTCAGAGGAACCCATGCAGATTGGACGCACTCGGCTTTCTCCAGAAGAACGCCTTCGCTGACGCAACGAGGGTCGCTGCATCTACTGTGCTCAACTGGGCCACTTCTTGGAGAATTGTCCTATCCGTCGCAGCGGTTCTTCCCGTGAGGCATCGGTGCGGGTATGTACCTCCCCCAGTAAGAACAGATCTTGCCGGCAGTTCTCTCATGTGACACTCTCCTCAGAATCTCGGTCTCTCACTCACTCTGCTCTCATTGACTCTGGTGCTGATGCTAGTCTCATAGATATTAACTTAGCCAAGAGACTTAACCTCTCTTTTGTCCCTCTTGACTCCCCCGTGCCTGCCACCACCCTAGACGGTCATGTGATGTATCTGGTTACCCACTGCACCTCTCCAGTAACTCTGATTTTTCCTGACTCTCACACTGAACAGATATCTTTCCACCTTTTCAATGCACCCAAACACCCACTCGTCTTAGGCTTTCCCTGGTTAATTCAGCATAATCCTCACATCGATTGGGCCTCCGGCAAGGTTCTGCCATGGGGGAGCAACTGTGAACCCCAGTGCTTTTTGGATTTACCTGGTTCCAGCGTGGAGGGGGTTTTTACTTCGCCCGATGAGGATGACGAGGAGGAGTTTCCTGATCTGTCCTCAGTTCCACCTTGCTACCTGGACCTAAAGCAGGTATTTAACAAGGCTAAAGCTACTTCACTCCCTCCTCACCGTCCTTATGATTGTTGCATAGACTTGCTTCCTGGTACCTCACCTCCTCGTGGCCGTCTGTACTCTGTCGGGACCCGAACATCAAGCCATGGAGGAGTACATTGGTGCTGCTCTTAAAGCAGGGATCATCCGGCCCTCCTCATCACCTGCTGGAGCGGGTTTCTTCTTTGAGGGGAAGAAAGACAAGACCCTTCGACCCTGCATTGATTTTCGTGGACTCAATGAGATTACTGTCAGAAACAGGTATCCTCTTCCACTCATTTCCTCTGGGTTTGAGCTCCTCCAGGGGGCCAAGGTATTTACCAAACTGGACTTGCGTAATGCTTATCATCTGGTCCGCATCAGAGAAGGGGATGAGTGGAAGACGGCTTTTAACACTCCCACAGGACACTGAGTATCTGGTGATGCCGTTTGGACTTACTAATGCCCCTGCTGTTTTTCAGTCACTGATAAATGATGTTCTTCGTGATTTGAACAAGTTTGTTTTCGTTTACTTAGATGATATTCAGATTTTTCTCTCCTGATTCTGAGACTCACAAGAAACATGTCAGGCAGGTTTTGCAGCAGTTACTGCTTAATCAACTCTTCGTCAAGGCTGAGAAATGTGAATTTCATGTACCCACAGTGTCTTTCTTGGGGTTTGTAGTGTCTGAGAACAGGGTCAGCATGGATCCAGAGAAGGTTCGGGCAGTGCAAGAATGGCCCACACCCACATCAAAAAGGGAGGTCCAACGGTTTTTGGAGTTTGCTAACTTCTATAGGAAGTTTATTTGTAACTTCAGTCAGGTTGCTTCTCCATTGCATGCTCTAACCTCCTCCCAAGGTGCAGTTTCTCTGGTCCCCCCCAGGCAGAGTCAGCGTTTCAAAGGCTCAAGAGTAGCTTTGTCGCCGCCCCTGTGTTGATTCTTCCGGACACCAAACGGCAGTTTGTGGTGGAGGTGGATGCCTCTGATTTGGGGGCGGGGGCGGTACTCTCTCAGCATTCTGAAAAGGACAACAAGCTCCACCCCTGTGCCTTGTCTCGCAGGTTTTCTTCTTCTGAGAGGAACTATGATGTAGGGGACCGGGAACTGCTGGCCATTAAGCTGGCCTTGGAGGAGTGGAGGCATTGGCTAGAGGGGGCTGAACAACCTTTCCTGGTCTGGACGGATCATAAGAACATTGAGTACATCAAGACTGCTAAAGACTGAATCCTCGACAAGCCAGGTGGGCCCTCTTCTTCTCCCGATTCAATTTCACCATATCCTATCGTCCTCGCTCCAAGAATGTCAAACCTGATGCCCTGTCTACTGTTTAAGGGTGAGTGTGTTCCTAAGGAGACAGAGACTATAATCCCTGAGACTTGTGTTGTGGATTGTGCCACCTGGGAAATAGAAGATCGCGTCAAGAGTGCTAATCAAGGGATTCAGATCCCTCCTGAGGTACCACCCAACAGGTTATTTGTCACCCCTGAACTTCAGGGTCCAGTCATTATTTGGGCTCGGGCCTGTCAGAACCTACTCAGGGCTTCCCAGAGTCACAAGAAGTTTGCTGACAGGAGGAGGACAGCTGCACCAGAGTATCAAGCTGGACAACGGGTGTGGTTGTCTACCAAGCACTTACCTCAAGGTGGAGTCCCGTAAGTTGGCCCCTCGTTTTGGACCTTTCCCGGTGTCTAAGGTTATTAACCCTGTGTCTGTGAGACTCAACCTTCCCAGGTCCCTTCGGGTGAATCCCACCTTTCATGTCAGTGAGGTTCAGCCTGTCAGGACCAGCCCTTTGGTCCCGCCTGCCAGGCCCCCTCCTTCCGCCCAGATCATCGATGGGGGTCCAGTCTACACGGTACTGTCAGTCCCTTTACTGTGTAGTTTGTTTTGATTTCCTGTTTTATTCTTTTGGTTTTCCTTACTTCCTGTTTGTGTTCATTTTAGGTGTCTTGTCTTCCCCTGTGTGTGATTGCCCCATTGATTTCACCTGTGTCTCATTATCTCCTCCCCTCCTGTGTATATAAGCCTGTTTCCCCAGTGTGTCTTTGTCAGATTGTCTGCGTCCTAGTGTGTAGCTTTCCGGCATTTTCCCTGTGACTAGTTCTTCGTGACTTTGACCAAGTTTGTTTCTTGAGACCTGTTTTTTTTTTTTTTTTTTTTTTTTTTAAAACCTTGCAATTTTGTACTTCTGCCTGCCTTTTCTTATTCTTGTGAATAAACCACCTCACCTCATCCTACTGTCTCTGGTCTGCTCTGTGGGTCCAGTTTTGTTTGTCTGACCCTGACAGTTACAGTCTTTTCAACATTTAAGGTAAGACAAGAGTTGTCTAGCCATTTATCAACATAATGTAATTTCCTTTGCTAATTACATTGCAACCTCTGCTGCACTTTTCCCATGGGCATGCAACACAGTATCATCAGCATACACAATTATATCAACATCATGAGACACTGATGAATGAAGATTCCTTCAAAGGCTTGTCGATCATTTTCACTCACTGACACCACTGGCCACTCTTTGGCCCAGTGCCCCATCTTGCAACACTTGAAGCAGGCGTCTGATCCTCTACAGCCCCTTCCTCATCCTCTGCCCCCACATCCTCGCTCATCCAGGAACCTTTCTCTGGTTTGATGCCGTTGATAGAACAGTCTCGCAGGTGCACTCCCCAGGGTGTTATTGGGTGCCCCCCCCTCCATGTTAACTGATCTTTGGAGGCCACTGTGTGTTGTGTGGACCTCTGAGCCTGGTGAGATAATCAAATACAGTCTCATCTTCTCAAATCTACAGGCTGAGATTTTGCCCATGTCCAAACTCAGAGGGAAAGCTGCACTGATCCTATCACAGAGCTCAGCCACTGCCTGTCTGTACGCAGCATTGTCATCATTTTCCCAGGCTGCATCAGCCAGTCTGAGTTCTTCTGCTGGAAAGTCTCCAGCTACCTTGGACTACTTGTTCCCCATCTGGGTCATGAGTAGACATCGCAGTTCAGTGGTTGTAGGTCTGAACTGTTGGCAAAAAAATCAGGAGCTGTTTCACATATTCTGCTCCCCCGTTTTCAACTAAGGGGAGTTGAGAAGTGGCTTCCTTCATGTTGTTCAATGTCCGTGGTTTGTAAACTAACTGGGAGGTCCCATCCCCTGCTGGCGTCTGTGGTTGTTGTTTGAGCCGAGGTGGTGTTGTAGCTGGGGCTGTAATTTCTAGAAAATGAGTTCTATGTATAATTTCAGCCCCAGTGAGCAAACTGTAGAGGAAATGATTCCCTCACAGAGGCCTTTTCTAACATGTTGTAATAGGTCTCCACTGACTGTCCACTGTCCAAGCCCCAGGGTCCTGAGTCACTGAAATGGATCAGAGCCATTATTTACTCATGTGGTTCTCCTGATATGTCAGGTCATCTTCTTCCCCCCAAAAGCCAAAAGTGCTGCAGATTTACTATTCTCTTCATACTGTCTCTTCTGATATGGAAATTTGCTTTAGAAACTATACAATTGCTCTGGACCTGACCGTTTCTCCTCCCCCAGCCACCCTGTTCTTCATTACACCAGAAACACAACAACCTCTCAATAAACTTTCAATTCATGTTTTTTTTGTGTAGCACTTGGTGGATACCACCTCTCTCTGCAGCAGAGCTGTCCAACTGAAGGACATGGAACACAAACCAAGTACTTGCAGACAATGTTGTGCATGAAGAGAAACAAGCACAATAACAGCACAACAGATACATAGTATCTGAGGTATAAATAGATTCAGCAAGTCTTTCATAGATTCACAGAATGTTTTCTGCAAACTTAGAGAAGTATCTATTGAGTGTTCAGAGAGAACATATGAGAGCCTGTATATGAGAGCCACATTTTGAGCGCACAAATATTTAGTACAGTAATATAATAATGTATTAAGAATGTAAATGAAGAGATCATCTGGTCTTTAAACTGATCCAGAGTGATTCACTTGTGTATCTACATCACCGCTGCAGCTCTCACACAGATTTTTAACAGAGTCACAACTGCATAGGGTTTCCTTCACTTTGCCCGGTGCACTCCAGAGGAGGGAGAGCTTGACTGATGAGGATCTGTGGGAACTGCCTAATATTGTGTAGGTTTCCCTTGTGTTGCCAAAGCAGCTCTGACCTGTCAGGACACAGGGTCTCTGGGGGTGTCCTATGGTGTCTGGCACCAAGACATTGGCGTGGGTTACAGGGTGCGGTCTCCATGGATCCAGCTTGTTCTGAATCATCCCACAGATACTGGATCAGATTGGAATCTGGGGCATTTGGAGGTCATTTGGAAGCCTTATCTGACACTCAGGGTTTTTGGAGAAGGATGTGACCATGATTGGTTAATGGACCCACAGATAGCACGGGCTCAATTTGCAGAGGAGTTTCTTCTCATTATTCTTTGTTAACAACCCAGTAGCATGTCTTTCATAGTAAATAACTGGGCTACCAAGGTGACTGCTCAAGTCCTTAACATGCATTAATTCAACAATAAAGGGTGTTCATGTGACCAGAATGTGATTGAACCTGACAGACATCTGTTTTATTTAGTATCAAACCTATCCACATCCATTGTCAGAGGACAACCATAAAAATCTCATATGTGTAAAATTGAAAATGTGTGACGTCTGTGGTGGATGTAATGTCACACAGCATTGTATTGCCCTATGTATTCCGTATACTTTTTTCTTCTTACTATTATTCAAAAACAAAAGCTAACCGCTTCAGAATCACAAATGTCATGCACAAGAACAAATCCAACTACACACACACACAAAGGCACATTGTCAGCCAAGTAGTTAATAACTTATGGATGAAGCCGTTTTCTGAGCTATAAGGTGCTGGATTGGGAGGATTTTACACTGTGGTGCTCTCTCTATCAGCTGACTACAAAAAGGACTTCCTGAACATAACTTCCTGGTATTAAGAGCTCACTTCCTCCTTTCGACCTGCTATCTTTATGAACCACTAGGTGGTGCTAAAGGGCCAAAAAAAACCAAAAAAACGAATACATTATTTTTCAGTTCACTTTTTACAATTGGTACTAGTTCTAGTACGAGTCCTGGACTACAAAAACTTACAAAGAAATCCAAAATACTGACTCCAGTACAGTAATTATACACCATTAGCTTCTTATCTTTAGAGAAGTCTTTCATCACACCCATACATGGCAGTTCTCCAGTCATGCTCTACACAATAGGGTAACAAACCTATCCAATTTATAAAATAAAATATTGGCCCTGGGCCTTTTTATGACCATTTCCATACACTGATACATACATACACCTCATTCTCTCATAATGTGTCTATATTTACTGGGTGTTCATGAATATGAGCTTAACAAAAAGGGACGTTTACAGGCAGGTTTCCCAAGTATGGTCATCATTCTTCAGGTGTGCAACATTCAAGATAACAGTCCTCATGCTTGCAACCCACCAGTTGGTATCACTATTCAGTTCACCAATGGGTCCTGGACTGTAAAGAAAAGGGGAAAAAAGGAAGAAAAAAAAAACACACCAAGAGAGGTCATTCTGCATGTTTGCCCAGCACCAACATAGTACAAAAGAGGCCATCAGCAGTGTCACAAGTGTCTAAACTTAATACATAGAACCAAATAAATCCAGCACCTGAGCTCACTAGCCAACAGATTCCAAACATTAAGGTATATAAGGTCCTTCAATTCACACTCATTTCTGTTTTCTAATAACTGTAGAATGTTAAGAGTCTCATCATGAAATACACAAATAAAAAAAAAAGGATAAAACATGTAAATAGCTATATCATTAGATTTTGGTAAGTCTCACAGAGGTCCTCTGGTGGTGAGGCTCTGGGTCCCACACTTGCTCCCTCAGACCCTCCTGAGCTGGAACCTAATCATAATGGTGGGAGGTAGAGCAGCCAGTGTCCGGTATAGGCATGGGCCGGTATGAGATTCTCCCGGTATGATAACCTTAAGCAAATATATCACAGTATCATGGTATCATGGTATTGCGATTACAGCTCTAAAATGATTTATATTGAAATGAAAAATACAACTTTTTTTCCATTCAACACAACCTATTTTATTTTTAAACAACACAGAATATTTGGAACATTAGTAGACATGTATGTCAAGTTAAAGTATTAAAACATATATTTTTTAAATTAATAAATGCTGTCCAATTCTGTTAGTCTCTTCTCTCCCTCTTTCTTTACGCAAGTCACAAAAACACCAGAGAACCAGCGGGCTGTTTCAAATTTGAAATGATTTTGAACACAGCTACACAATGGTGGAAAACGAATCAAAGTATAGAAGTGATAACAAGACGTGATATCAACCAAATTTAATTATAGTGCTAAAATATAAGCACTAATTTTGCATTAAATTTGTACTTCTCTGCTCTTCTCTGCTCCGTGAAGTAACGTTAGTTAGCAAGCTAATTGTTATCTGCACAGTACCAAACCTATAGTATGTATTTCACTGATGCCAGACATGCTAAGTGTTGTAGTGTCTTTCTACCATCATTAATACAGGTAGCCTGACTGCTCGCACAAAACAGAGAGGGGTCATGTTGATGACCCAGGTGATTCCTGCATTTTCTGTCTTTGAAGAGTCATTTTAATGGGGGTGGGGCTAGATACCGTAGGAACAGTGTGACGGAAAATAATGGTTTGACTTTTTCAAACCGTCATATACCTTGAAACTGGCCCATGCCTAGTCTGGTAATAATGGAAATACACTAATTTGATATTATTTCCTCCTTCTCATTCCCTCCCCTCCTTTCACTCATCTCAGACCCTGTCACCTCAGGGGACAGACTGGCCTCAGATCATATTCTGACCCACTGGCAGACAAATCACTGATTTTAATACAAATCTGCCCCATAGCTGCTCTCAATCACCAACACTTCTTTACTCTCTGGATTTAACAGATTTTATCTAATGTTATTCATGTCAACTCTTTTATTTGATTGTTTTCATGCTTTCTTTTATTTGTCCTTGTAACAGTTGTTTTGCTATATAAATAAAATTATTAAAAGTTTTTGTACTACAGAGAGAAACCAAACAGGTCCCACAGTGAGCAGCATTTTGTGACAGTGGAGAGGAAAAAATACTTTTAAAAAAGGGACAAACCTCAGACAGAACCAGACTCAGGTAGGTGGGGGTGTCATCCCCAACCAGCTGGCATGACAGGAGACAAATGGGGGAGAGAGGAGAAAGAGGGGGGAGAGAGAGGAGAGAGAGAGACCAAGAACAGCTGTACACCCCTGTGAGCCCCTACATTAAACCTCTGACAGGTGAAGTGAATAACACTGATCATCTCATTGCAAACCAATGTTCTGCTAGGAAACCTTGGATCCTTCAGTCATCTGGATGTTACTTTGTGTTAGAATGGCCCTTGAGCGGTTGGATTTGCAGTGAACAAATGATGACTAGGCAAGGATAAAGTGAACAAACCCATGTGAAATTTATTGACAGAGACAGCCTCAGTATCACAGGTAGGACAGCAATAATAGTAGGTCAGTCTCACCTGGAACACAGACAGATGGAAACTGGCGCCTTTTATATTGTGTCCCTGGTGGACTTCATTGAATCCTACCATTAACAGGTATTCTCAATTGACTGTCTACTGGTGGAATTATCATAATTGTATGCAGTCCATGATTTACACAAAATATTTACAATTCTCTATCCCTTGCTATTCACCCCCCCCCCCCAACATAAACACCCAAAACATAATTTCCAACAAATATACTAAGACTGCAAAGTGCCCAAATCCCCTCTTCCTATCTGGCCACTTGGTCCCTCCCAGAATGTTTTTGACCCTGTTTGTACCCCAGGGAATTCTTTTGGCTGAACACCAAGGAGCAGACACGGACTGGACCGGTAAGTGTTTTCACAACAACTTAATTATATCTACTATCTACACACTTTTATTCCACAGCACATAAATGTTCAGCACAAACCACACAGAACTTAATCTTAATCACACAGAACGACTGCTCGTCAGTTATGAACAAACGTATATTCAGACCGTGTTGTCGGAGCCTAATCAAACTCTCCTCTCTTCCAGGTGGAGCCAAGCACCTGCCAACAGCTCTGACCCTTTGGGGCATGGACACTGGACATTTGGGTGTCCTGTGGTATCTGGCACCAGGACATTAGCAGCAGAACATTTGGGTCCTGTGGACTGCAGGGTGGGGGCTCCATGGATCTGTCTAAAATTGGATCATCCCACAGATGCTGAATCTTCAAGGTGAAAATGCAGGATTATAATAAGGAAATTCTAAAATATTCTCTGGAACTTTTGTTCTTCTGAAATAATGTGTTGTTGTGTGGCTTGTAAAATAGAGGAAAATAGATAGATAGAGTTACTAGAATAGCATGTGGTGAAAGGACACAAGAAACAACAGGGATATACTGTAGAGTGCAATTGGCTCAAAACCAAAATGTTGCAAGCTATATGGTGAATGGCAGTAAGCTCATAGCAAACACCAAGCAAAGACCGCAAACTCAGGCACTGTACTGTTGTATCACATTCTGAAAGTGTGGTAACATGGTCTCCGCCAATCAGGACTCATTCCTCACCTTCTCTTTGTCTCATTTGGAACAAAAATTATATTCGCTTTTGAATTCTAAATTATTTAATTTGGAGTCCTTACACATAGGTCACATATTTGTACTTGCTATCATCAATTAAGACAGTAAGATGAGATAGGAAACTCGATAGCACTATTAATAGCAAGAAAGAAACAATACCAATCTGGATCAAATGTCAGTACATCAGTCCTAAAACTTAAACACAGTAAGGATGGTTAACTAATCAGACAACAGAATAAATTATTTCTAACAGTGTTTATAAATAATTGGCAATACAGAACTGTTCTTTGATCGATGCTTAAGATAGCAGTAATATTCATCTTCATCCCCATAATTCTAACAGCCCATTGCATGGGAGGTGGTTGCAAGATGGCAGTGTGGTTCCATCACAGATATTAAATTAACTCTGAAATCAAACGTTTCCGCCCTGGAATGTCATACAGATCTCAGATTCTCTGAAAATATTTGTTCAATAAAATGATTTGGGTTACAGAATAGATGAGCAATTATTTCATATGATTTCAAACTTGTAGAAATATAGGAAGAAGCCAGTTTATGAGGAAGGTTCTGGTTAGCAACGTGTTACCACTCACTGTTTTCCTTTTTGCTTGTGACCCCACTGCTGTGACCACCAAACAATATGTCCTTTCTGACCTCCACCTCACCCACACGAACCTCAGTGTATCAGAAAATTTTCTCTTCTTCCTCTCAGTAGTTGCCACAATTCACTATCAAGAACCACTAACCAGTAGGCTCATATGTATGCATCAACATTCCAGAGGTGCTTTGCATTGACCATTTCACTATTCAATTCAATTCAGTTTTTTTATATAGCACTGAATCACAACAGAAGTTACTTTACTTTTCATATAGAGCAGGTCTAGACCATACTCTTTAGATTATTATAATTACAGAGAGACCCAACAGTGGGTGACCACTGTTGGGTCTCTCTGTAATTATAAGCACAATCTCAGGTTGTACCATCAGGTACAATCTCAATCTCAGGTTGTACCATCAGGTACAATCTGAGATTGTACAGGTTCCATATAAAGATGTACAAGAAGAAGAGGAAGAGGAAGACCAATAATAATTATAACCCTACAAAGTCTGCAGCAGCTTTGAGAGGCTGGCCCTACAGCACATCAAGTCCAACCTTCCCATTACATTTAGCTTTTCTCACTGCTCCAACTTCTCCACAGAAGACTCCTGTAACATCAGCCTTCTGTCCAGTTCTGTCCTACCCAGAGAAACAGAATGCTTAAGTTATGCTATTCACTGACTTACATTCAGCCTTCAACACAGCCAGCAAGGCCTCACCACCTCCCTCTGCAACTGGGTCCTAGCCTTACAGACCACAGTCAGTCCAGATTGGCAGCTACACCCCCCACACCACCAAACTGGCTACTATCACTTCCTGTGGCTGTGTGCTCAAACCACTCTTGTTTACACTGTCATTTCATATGTCTGCCCCCAGACTTTTTTCTAGCCCAATTACAGATGTTCATGTATTTTAATTGTGGTATGACTTTGGTTTAGGGAGGTTAGGGGTTAGGATTAGAACTTGGCAAAGTCCACTGTAGTTAACCACAACTGGCTAGCTGGCTAGCTAACTTTCCTCCATGTTGTTCTTTCACTCACATTCATTTATCATTACCAGATGTTCTACAGAGAACACTGGGCAAAGCAGTGCTGGTGACAGTGACAGGGGGGATGTGTTTGTCTCTGGATCTTAGTACAGAGGATGATATGTGCACAGAGAGCTGTGTAGGATGGGCTGTATGGTAATGACTTATAATTGCACCATGCTTCCTGCTTAACTGTCTTCTCACTGTTGTGAAGACCTTTCAGACATGCTAGTCGAGCTGTGCTTTATTTCTTCCCTGAGCTATTTTACTATTTTATTTTATTGTATTCTATTTCATGCCTGTGTCCACTTCTTTGCAAAACTGAGCTCAACTATTTTTGTGATAACTGAGCTGCTGCTGCAGTGTAGTGTAAAGACAGCCTGTGTTGATTCTGAATGAAGGCTGAAATCCTCCAGTGACATCCAGTACAGTCAGAGGTAGAACTGTCCTGTAGACCACCCCCCACCCCCCGTCTGAGAATCAATCACTGAACGTCAAACATGACAAGGAATTACCTGATGACTTTTAAGGCTTCTGCTTGATAAGAATGGACTTCCAAACACAGCCCTGTCTCTGCTATATCCTGTTTCTTTATGTGAGGGGTGTGAAAGGTTCTGTTCTGACTGACAGTGTGTGAATGAGCAGAGTTCAAGCATATCTCTGCTTGTGTTTCAGCCTTTTTATCTGTGAGAGCATTATCAAAGTCTGACATTGCTCGACATATGAATAAAGCAGCCAACTGTGATCCCAAGGTGTAGAGGTTCTCATTGTGATTCACATAAAGGACAAAGGTATGTCAAATGAGTAGAAAAGAAGGGCTGAGCCTCAGCTGCATTTTGATGGATTATGTTGTGATAGATGTTGACTGGCCTCACGAGCCTCAAGCATGGGTTCAAGTCACTGGTCCACCTGTTCCAGCTCAGCTGTTACACTTTCCAAACATCAAGGACTTAACGTTCATGCTCAGGATTATTGTAGTTTTGATGGATAGTTCTTGTTTTCAAGAACTTTCAGAGTTGTCTCTGTTCCCACTATGACTTTTTACTTGTCATGGCTGCCATTAAATCAACACAGATGGAATCTATTCAGTGGCAATAAGAGTAATATAAAAATCAGACAGATCTGCATGCTGTGCTTGTAATTTTAATTAAGCAACATTTTGATTTACAAGAAGTCTTCATCAAGCATTGTCCAATCTCCATCACAAATCGATTATATAGAAACAAACACATTCATCACTTAGGTGATTGAGATACATAATTGGAAGTCATTAAATGGTAAATGGAATGCACTTGTCAAGTTATGTCAACCACTCAAAGAGCTTTACAGTACAGCTCACATTCACCCACACCCACATGCATACAGCACTTATTTTTACATATACACAGTGCTCTAACTCACACATACACATTCACACTTTTGGTCTTTGGGCAATTTTTTGTCAGATGTTGCCATTCTGTGATGATCCTCAAGGATCCGTATTTGTTCAATTGTACCAATCCCTAAACCACACGAAATGGTTGTTACATATATTAAACACCTAAATGCAATCAAAGATTGGATGGCAAATAACTTTTTGCAGCTCAACTCAGACAAGACAGAATGTCTAATTAGTGTTCCTGAGAGCATTACTGCTCAAGTCAGACAGAGGTTTTGGTCTTTCTCTTCCACCTTAAAAGCTTCAGATGTTCAAAACTTTGGTGTCATTTTTGATCAATCCATAACCTTTGATTCTCATGCCAAGACTGACTCACGCTTGTTTTTCCATCTAACTCAGGAATTAAAGATGCTTTTTCATGTTTTCATATGTTCACATTTGGATTATTGTAATGCACTGTTCAAAGCGTCTATTAATCACCTTCAATCTGTCCAAAATGCTGTTTCAAGGCTTTTAACTCATTTTCATAATTCATCACACAACCCCCCCACCTTTAAAGCTTTTGCACTAGCTACGTGTAAAGTTTATATTATTAAATTATATTATTAAAGTTCCTACTTTTATGGCCTTACAGACTGAGGCACCTACTTACATTACTGAATTGCTGAAAAGATAGGGCTTATAATACTGTATAACTGTCTTAAACTATGGGTAACTGTGCCTTCCAAACTTTAGCTCCAAAGCTGTGGAACAGCCTGTCACTCACGCTTTGTGCTGTTGACTCTGTGGCCTCTTTTAAAAGGTAGCTTGAAACCCAACTGTTTAGACAGGCATTTGGGTAGAGCTTTGTGTTTTGTTTTTAATACGTTTGCTTGTGTGTGTCTCTCTTTTTGTTTTTATGGCATTGGTTGGTTTTTAATTGACATCATCAAAATCTAAATGTAAACCCTGGGTAGTAAGGATAAAGATATAGGAATGCATCCCTTATCCAAAGGATAGTGATGAAGGCCCCCTCCCCTTCTACAGATGTTAACATGTTCAGTCCCTGTGTATCTCACTGTGAAAGGGTTATGTTTAAATAAGTTGAAATGCACAGCCACAGAGTTCTTTTGATCAATAGTGGGTATGCTAATGCCACCTTGACATATGGGTCTTGAAATAGCATGTTTTTCCTATGTAAGTCACAGGGACATTTAATCATGTAAATGACATTTTTTGGGTTAAAATAATGATGCCTTTAATTTTTTTTTTTTTTTTTTTTTGCCACAATGCAGATGTGTCAATGAATGACATTTGTAGGTGAAATTACATTGTGCACACTGAACAGTTACTGTCAGGAATGGCCAATAAAACATGAGAAGGCCGTTCTAGTGGAAGATCAATTCTAACTATAAGATCACAGATATTTGAGGCATGTTTGAAAACAATGTGTGAAGAATCTTTGAAAAAAGTGTTTTAAGATTGAGACCAGATATCAAGATATACCAATGTTCTGGATGATGTCTTGAAAAAATTTTAAGGTCACACTGAAGGCAGGCCGTGACACAGTCCTTTTGTTGAGATATTAACTTTTGCTGACACTCTTAAATCTCTCTACAGCATTTTGAATCCAGCCTTACCCATACTGTCTGTTCTTCAATCTTTCCACTATATAGAAGCTATGTTTATTGTAAGACTCATCTGTGCTTGCAGACACAGCATATTCTATTAAACTGACTGACTGAAAATTTAATTTGTGAGAAGTCAGAGTTAACTGTAAATTTGAGGTGATGACTGCCTGCATTGAAGAAACACGTAAAATTCAACAATTTTTATGCTTATGTGCTTAGTATAATATACCCAAATTTAAGACTGTGGGTGTGTTGGCTCCATGGAGTTCTGCAATTCAGTCTTGGCTTTAGTGCTTTCTGTATAAAAATCCCATTTTGTTTCCATGTAGGTATCCTCTAATCACAGTCAACTAAAATGGGCCATATACTCAGTGAGCTCTTTATTATGAACACCACACCAACACGTTTCCATGTTGGCATGACTGCGTCACATCATTTGTGCAGATTTGTCAGCTGCACATTTATGCTGCCAATCTCCTGTTGAGACCTGTTGAGTACTGATCCTGTCCTCAGCTGCTGATTATTACAGACAATGACATAAAATGCAGATAAGGTAACAGGGAGTGCAGCAGGCTGCCTCAGCTGATAGACAGGAAGTTGAATCTTGCTCATTAGACTCAATTAGTGACCTCTACACTAACTGTAATCTTTATGCCTGGAGAAACAGTGGGAAACACAACTGTTAATTATTTTACAGCTTTACACAATGGCTTATCTATTTGGGCTAATGATAAGACACAGTGAAGTTACAGCCTGTCAAGTTGTTTATGGCAATTGAAGAAGTCAGGTCACTAAGAGATGCTGGTAATAAAAGTCATTAGAACAACATGTCTTGTTATTGTAAATGGCTATTGAGCAGAAGCTGAAATTACTCTTGCACTGACAGTAGATCATATAATTCTCTGGTGAATCTACCACTGACAGATGTTTTCAGTATTTGTTAAATAACTAAGCACTGTTGCTCCTTCCTACTACCAAGACTGCAGGCCAAAAATGTATTTTCTTTAACTGCATTTATTAATTCAAAATGTCAAAATTACAGAGAACAGTTAAAGACCTGGTCCTCAACCCCTGGTTTCTGTTCTTCTGAAGTTTTGTTGAGTCGAAAACTCAAAAAGACCACTGGAGAAGAACAAAATCTGATGCAAAGCAGTTTGACTTGTCACACAGATGGTAACACTCAGTAAACCAAGCCGCACGGACTGAAGAGATTTTATAGTAAACAGAGTCTCCACCTTTTTCAAAAAAACAGGATGTAACTACATTGATGTCTATGTGTGGCAAATCTCCAGCACTCCTAAGCACACCCAGGTCTGTAGCCAGTGGGCCAACCATCCACCCTCCCCTCCAGTGCTTGGTTATATAACAGGGTGACTTTTAGGTCAGGCCTGTGGAGGGAAAGTAACTTCAGGTAAAGCCCATGGAAAGAAGGTGAAGGCCAGGATCATAATGGTTCTAAATATATCCAGTGTTATAACCCTTGTTACAAACTTGTTATGTTAATACATAGTGAAAATAAGTATAGAATATCACACATGCTCTGTTAATGTTTGCTTCTATATCATTCCTAATCACTATAACTACCCATATATTTAATGGAGATGTTATAATACACAATTGGAGATGATATTTAGGACACTACAGTATAGATGGGCGTACTGTAGGAGTTTGTGGGAAGTCAGGTTAGCAGTGTCCTGCTTCCTCCAGTCTTCATGCTAAGTTAAGCTTTCTCCTGACTCCATCTTTAACAGACAGTCATAAGAGTGGTATTAATATTCTCATCTCAATCTTGGCAAGAAAGTGAACATTTGTCACACTGCGGTGAGGTTTGTCTTGTCTTGGGATTTTGGTCTTGTCATTTCCTGTTTTATTTTGAAGGATTTACTCTCCCCTCATTTCAGAGCACTTGCCCTTCCTCATGTGTCACCTGTGTGTCCTGATTACTCATTGTCTCCACCTGTTTCCCATTACCTCTGCGTGTTTAAATAGTCTGTGTCTCCTTTGTCTTGTGCCAGAGTGTCTTCGTCCGTTCACCTCCAGCCTTGAATCCACAGCCACAGTGTTGCCTCCAGTAAGCCATTGTTCCTCTGTAAGAGTGATTTTTTTTTTTTTTTTTTTTTGGTAAATTTTGATATCTCAGTTTCTTGCCTTAGCCTTAGAGTACTTTCATAGTTGTTTGTTTTCCTCCTTTTGGAGCGATTTTGTTTTACTCGTTTATGTTCATAGCTTATCTTAGGTCCTCTGTTTTTTAGGAGAGAGTTTTATTTAGAGCTTTTCTGGTTTTCCTCCTGTTGGAGCGTTTTTTGTTAAATCCTTTCATAGCCTTTTGTTTGCCTCCTGTGAGTGATTTTTGATTTGTTCTAACTTTATTAGCCACCGTTCATTTGTTTTTTCCTCCTTTTTGAGAGTGACTTTTTGTTTTTGTTTTCTTATCCGCCCTAAGAAAATTTTATAGCCTCTGTTTCTTTGTCACTCAAGTGAGAGAACTTTGGTTGTAAATAAAGTCTATTTTATTAACGTCATCTCTGCTTCTGAGTCCTGCCTTTAGTCTCGGCCTGACAACATTTCTCTAAATGTTCAACAATTCTTTTAAATAAGTAGGCAGACTACCTTTTGTGATAGAGAAAACGTACACACACATTACTGTGCGATTCAATCTACAGTGTAGTACCTAAAGTGAAGTGAAATTAAACACCAAAGTAACTAGTCTTAGATGTAAATCAGGCCTAACTTTCAATGTAATAGTGCCTATACATAACAATATCACTAAGCTACTGCTATGGTGCCATTTCCCAATTAACACTGATTTAACAGTAATAATGTAACGATACATTGATCTACATCAATTCAATGATCAACGATCCAATAGTATTCAAATGTATCGATGCAAAATGAAAACCTCAATCACTCATCATATATAACAACATCCCTCACCAGGGGCGCATGGAGACCTGAGTATAATAAACACAGGCTGCTCTGGGCTCCTGTGTAGCCAACGCTGACAAAAATAACAAAAATCCCCAAACTACTTACATTCACTCTCTTTCAGCCCTTTTTCTGTGGAAAGACCCAAAGACTGTCTCCATAGCCGTGATTGGCTGCCAAAAACTAATTTCCGTCCATAGGAGCGCACACAGCCTGTAGATGCTGCACCATTTACTTGTTATAAGGCTACAGCTACTTTTATCCGGATAAAACAGCCATATCGTGGAAATACACATAACTTTTATTACCATAGTAAAGGCAAAGGTGTCTTTCTGTTAAACTTTAACATTTTTTAAAGTTTTTTTAAAGTGTTTGTAGTTTATAGCGTTCTCACTCATGATAAACGTCCTGGCTTGACCGCAGTCCTCATTTGCAGTCCCCACAGAAGGCAGAGGGTGTCCGTTTTCAAACATCACAAATGTTTTTAAACATCAGAAATTGAGAAACTTTCATGACAGTGTGGCTGAGATTTCAGTTTCTCCTCTCCTTGTCACAGCATGCAGAATTTGGTCATTCTGAACTCTTGCTTCACTTTAGATATTCATGATGATTGAAAACCATCAGTTCCTGACAGGCCACCTTTTGCCTTCTGTGTGCATATCTGTGGGCACTTTAAGTGAGTCCAGTGACTCAAAATCCTCGTTATGCTGCTTGTGGGCAGCTCAGAATTAACAAATGCTGTCTCCTGAGAAAGGAAAGGAGAAATTCAAATCTCAGCCACTATAACAGGAATGTTTATCAACAATCAGGGCCTGCTGGAAAAACCAGCATGATTTCCATGCTGGTCAGTGCTGGTTTAGCTAGTTGACCAGCAAAGCTATGCTGGTCCACCAGCACATGAAGCTGGTCCATCAGCATGGTCTTGCTGGTGAAGCTTATATTTGTCCATAAGTAAGCAGCCATTATTTATACATTTATTTGATGCACAGCCACATTTATGCTCTGAGGTGCACGATGGCTACCAAGACACCTTCACCTGCTGCTGTGTGCTGTGCCTAATGTTGGATTATACACAGGAAAAACATTTATCCTTGATCAAGTAGTTTAAAGATATACTATTTGTGTATAATGGTTTAAACAGCAAAACGGTATTTTATTTTTATACAAAAGAAAGGGTCATATTTTTAAAAATGCCTTATAAAAATCTATAGCACACTGAAAGCACCTCATAGTTGTACATCATAGGTAAATAAATCTAAAAAGTTTAATTAGTTTTAGGATGACAGCCAAATTTCAAGTGGCAGTGGTGGGATGCTAAAAGCTTATTACCATACACTGTATATGAAGATGGACGTTGTATCTAGGTATGAAAAATGAAACCAATGTGGAAGTGTCTTAAACCTGCATTCTATCAAATGGCCAGCAGGGGGCAACGTGTGGTTACAAAATTAAGTCAGTTTGTATTGAAGTGTGTGAGAAAATGGCCCTCCTTCTCACTTTATTTAATACCTCAGTAAACGTTTTCCTGATGAGTTTATGATCTCAATCGTAAGTCTTCTTCAATACAACATGATATTGATTTAGTAAACTACGGTCGCATTTAGAGGAAAACAGACGATAAAGTAGGGTTTGCTTTAGGGTGTGGCTACTGTGTGATTCACAGCTGTCAATCATGACAAAGGAGGGAGCGGTTCGTCGCAGAGCTGGTGAACAATGACAGAGTTCATTTTAACATTTTTCTTGCCCGAAAATACTTTGTTCGGCAGACACTCCAAGGAGATGGCTATTTATTTCATGGTAAGTACATTTTGTTTTAAGCCTGTGTTTCGCTAGCCAAAATTAGCATCCCACTATCACAGTTACGGGAATTATGGATGCACCTTGCTAACCAAGCTCATGCTGGCGTTAGCTGATAACTTAGCATTTATACTATACTATCAGTACGTGGCCCTGCCGGGCTGATGACCTGTGTTAACCATAGACTGTGGGGATATTAAGACAATGTCTGATAAAAAAAAGTATGTTAAACCAACATTAAGCTAACGGCATTAGTTTTATGCCTTTGAGAAACAAACAAAGTGTGTGCTAGTGTAATGTACTGCATTAAAACATGTTAATAAAACTGTCCATCACGTGTTCAGGTTAACATAATGTCAATCATACATTTATCAAGTAAATTGACAGGAGAGTACGGTTTGGAGAAGGTTGCTTCAATCTCAAACCATGGTGGCTTCGTTTGGGCAGTTGCCCATATTGAGATAATTCTGGCTTGCATTGAGATTGTATAGTTTGTAATGTTGGGGAGGCCCCATCCTCCTAGTTCTTTTGGTAGTTGTAAAATATCCAGTTTAATTTTAGGCTTTCTGCCAGCCCATATAAAATCAGAGAGAGCTTTATTTATATCTTTAATGTTGTTTTTCTGCAGAAATATGATGAGCATAGATAGAGGATAAATAATTTTGGGGAGAATTATCATCTTTATAAGATTGACTCTGCCAAGAAAGGATACAGGAAGTTTTTTCCAATTTATCATCTTATCCTTTATGTGTCTTATCATGGGGTTAACATTTTTAGCATAAAGTTGACTAATTTTAGGTGTTATTTTAACCCCCAAATATGTGAATCCATCAGGTGCCCAGCGAAAAGGTTTTACAAAGTCAGGTTCATACTCATGTGAAAATCCAAGAGGTATGATTTCAGATTTTGCAAAATTAACTTTGTATCCAGAAATTTGACCGAACTCTTTCACACAGCTGATCAACACAGGTAATGAATTTGGTGGGACTGTTAATGTCAAGAGGATATCGTCTGCATACAGTAAAATTTTGTGTTGTGTTGTTCCTATCATAGTTCCTTTGATATTGGAGGTTTGTCAGACAGCAATTACTAAAGGCTCTATAGCTAGAGAAAACAACAGAGGTGATAGTGGTGACCCTTGAGCTGTGCCTCTGTTAAGTTGAAATTGGGAAGAAATTAGACCGTTTGTTGAGACTGAGGCAGTGGGCATTTTGTATAAAAGCTGCACCCATCGCACAAAATCTGATTGAAAGCCAAATCTCTCCAACACTTCAAACATATATTTTCGCTCAATACGATCAAATGCTTTTTCTGCATCCATCGTTACTATAGCACTTGGAGTTTGATAAAAGTTAAGATGGTGAATAATATTAATTAAGTGTCGTGTGTTATTTGATGAAGTACGGCCTTTTATAAACCCTGTTTGGTCTGCATTAACTATATCAGTCACCACTTTTTCTAATAGATTAGCCATTATTTTTGAAAGTATTTTTACATCCACTCCAAATAGGCTAATCGGGCGATAAGAAGTGCATAGTTCTGGATCTTTCCCTTTTTTGGGAATAACTATAAGCTAAATACATAGAATTTGGGAGTTCACCTTCTTCAAAAAATTTGTTGAACACACGTTGTAGTAATTTGTTAATTTTGCTTTTCATCTTTTTATAAAACTGAGCACAGAATCCATCAGCCCCTGGACTCTTATATGGTTGGAGTGAAGAGATTGCTTTATCAATTTCCGTCACTGTAACAGGTCCTTCCAACAGTTCAGCTTGTTCCTCTGTTAGCTGAGGCATTTGTAAGCCATCTAAAAAATTACCACTGGTAAGTGCATCGTTGTCCAATTCTGAGGCATACAATGTTTCATAAAATTTCTTAAAGCATTCATTGATCTTTGTATTGTTTGACGGATTTGATCCTAATCAGATATTGCCGAAATAAAAGCTTTTTGGGGAGAGTTTCTAGCAAGACAAGCTAAGAACTTATTCAGCTTATTTCCAAATTCAAGGTCTTTGTCTAGCAAACAAAATATCAGACTCAGCCTTCCTTGTTAGTAAATTAGTCAACAATAGTCGTGCCTCCTTTAACTCTCTAAGCACCCCATCCGATTTGGATCTATGAAAATCTTCCTCTAATTTTTTGATTTTCTTTTCAATTTGTGATTGTTCTTGAGAGCGCTCTTTTTTCTTCTTACTAGAGTATGATATAATCATGCCTCGCATGTAGGCTTTATATGCTTCCCACACCAATCTTGGATCAGAGTCATTGCAGTCATTTATTTCTAAATAGAGATCTGTCTGTATTTCCAGGAATTTAATAAAATTATCATCATGAAACAGTGATGTATTAATTTTCCAAGAGAACGATCGTGGGCCTAAAAGGCTGTATATCCAGAATGACAGGAGCATGGTGGGCAATGGGTCCAATGTCAGATTGATGTCAGATCTACTAAGTGAGCTAGGTGTTCAGATATAAATATATAGTCAATCTGTGAGAATGATGAGTGAGGTGGAGAATAAAATGTATAATTTTTGTTATTAGGATATATGTACCTCCAACCATCTATCAGTTTAAATATCTCAAGAAAATTTTGTAGTGCTCTGCCAGATTTTGACTGATCTTTATGAGGTGGGTCTCTATCTAGAGAGGGGGAGAGATAACAATTAAAATCACCTCCAATTATCATATTTGTGCAGTCCATTTCAGCAATTTTACTGAGTAGGAAGGCAAAAAAGTCCTCATCATAGACATTAGGAGCATAAACATTTCCTAACAATACTGTTCCTCAATATAGTTCTCCTTTTACTAGAACTATCCTTCCATCGGTATCTTTATAACTGTCTTGAGCTGTAAATGGCAACAGTCTATGAATTAATATAATTGCACCCCTTGTATTTGTAGAATAGGATGTAAAATATACCTGTCCGACCCATTCCCTGAGATATTTTTTATGCTCCTCCTCATTCAAATGGGTTTCCTGGAGGAATGCAATCTGGACATTATCCTTTTTAAAATAGCTTTCCTCTTGACAGCGTTATTAGAGCCCTTGATGTTCCAGGTACAAAACTTAATATTTAAAAAAAACCATGAAACACAAGAAGAGTGTCTCTCTTCTCTGGGCATATTAAAGAAGTTTTCCAGTGTCATGTCTGATGTCTGTGTAGGTTTAGCGATAGTTTAATCACTATTTTAGCAACAGGCAAACCGAGAAATATTATTTTAGTTAAATCTGGTGCAGAGACCGACAGCGGTGCGTCTATCCTCCTCGGTGCATCACATGACCCCCGGTGTCATCAACTTTTAACGATATGACGAGGAGAGTCATGAGTTATAAACACGTTAGGATCTCTGTTTAGAAATGATGTTCACACACAAAATTATCATATCACAACAAAGTTTCTACACAATATGTAGGAAAACATTTGTTCTGTAGGGGTTTGGTAAGTTAATGCTGAAAGTACATGATAGTCCTCAAATGAAGCAAACATTCATACATCCCATGTATGTGATCCACCATGTCTTAACTAAAGTGTGTGTCTTTTACTGTAATTCAAAGGTATCCACACTGTGAAAACTAGATACCAACAGAAGGAGCAACCTCATGGAGCAGTGTATTTGATGCCATTCATCTAGCCTTGGAGAAGGGAGACTATATCAACAATATTCTTAATTCTCACATGATGATAGAAAACCACCTCCACTTCAGCTTCCTCTGACCAACTTTTTAGAAGTTTATTATTTTCTGTCTGTCATCACAAGTTGAATTTCTTGCCTTTGACTTTGTTTCTTGGGTGATAAAGCAACATTTTTAAAAACAAAATTTAGGACCCACCTCAGGACCCACCTTTGTAATTTGTGATCCGTTTGTTATATTGAATTTTAAATAAACTCACTGTGATAATGGTACTGAGTGCATTTTTCATTAATTACATTTCACAATATTACAGGACACTTTGGTGAATCTGTGTGTCCAGTGTCATTAAAATGGATAAGTACGTAAGACAGTTATGGGGACAGAACAAACTAATATCTGTCATTTGATCTTCATTAATACCTTTATTGCAAATTGAAAAGTACATTAATTCAGCAACACCAGACAGATGTATAATGAATGTAATAAATAGATGAATTAAAGAATGTAGTGCACAATTTACAGTTCGCTGTAACTATTAAAAAATTTAAAATAAAATACAGCTGTGGATCAAGATAAAGTTGAATCCCAGTAACAAATACAATTCACAGAGGAAATGAAAATAATACATAGCTTACAGCATGACGTACAAGACTACCACTTAAACAAAGAAATGTGTGTGGCTATAACACTGTTCACAAACCTGCAGGTCTTGTCAGTGTTCTCTGGATTGTCACCACCATTCACCTGCAGCTCTGTGTGGAGACAGATGATTTTCATGTCTGGATACTACAGGTGGAGGTGGTGCAGGTCCTCCACTGTTGCAACAAGGGTGTAGCTGTCTCCAATGAACTACATTATTCCAGGAAATTTCCTTACAACCTTTAAATATAGTCTATGTTTATAGCAGATAACTAGCTAATGTTAATTAACATCATTGACAACCCGCTGTAACTTAGCAATCACAAAGTTAGGTAATGTATACTTGAACAACGTAAATACAACAACATTTTTAATGACTTAGCATGGCAAAGCTGTGAATCCAGTGCTGTCAGGTTGCTGGTGTAGGAGGGCGGGTAAAGTGTCCTCACGGTACCCCCGTCGAACCCATCTCCTTGCTTCTCTCCAGCTCCACCCTCTTATCCAAATATGGCTACTTCCATTTTTTTAGTTGCAAAAATACCAAGATGGCGACTGCCAATGAATGCTGAGCATTCACACTATTGTTCTTCAAATCTTTGTTCTTATTCTTCCATACATTTTTCAGCATCTAACTACTCCCACATATTTTGTGGTAGAAAAACCATTCAACCACCAAAATGTTCAGCTCATTCAGGACATTATTGCTTGTATTCAACTCTTTTTTTATACTATTTTTACTGTTTATACTAAAATATTCAACTTCTTGTGCAAATTATTTCCCATTCAAATGAATGGATGGAATGTTCAAATCAATGAAAACTTCAGCCTCTTTGAACTTTAAATACTTCAGCATACTTTGTGCTAAAGACTTCGTTTAAACTTTAAACAAGTCCCAATAAGTTCAGCTATTCAACACGTCTGTGTTCAGTAAAGTCTCCCGACGTTGGTAGTCACCTGATTCTATCGATGGGAGTTACAGTTTTTGAGATAGTATGAGGAGTTTAAGAGGTGCACAGAGCAAAATCTGACACAGTAAAGGCTGAGACCTTGATATTGCTATGGCAACCTGTGAGTGCAGTTGGACACAAATTGTTCAACTGTCAAATTCAGTTGGTGATAGAAAACACATTTATGCACCCAGGTAAATATGAGCAAAAGATGCGTTGTTAGGAAACAGCATCCCTCCACTCTGTAAAGCAAATTCAGGTAATCGTAAATTGATGAAGAGCTATGCAAACAGTAAGATGTGTGACATTATCAAGCAGTGACTTTCATAACTTGTTCCTGAAAGGTAATACCTGAAATGATGTATGTAATAACCATTAATATGAATTCTATCAACTATGAACTTCTTTGCAACCATTATTTGTATATTTATTAGCTAATGTACAAAGACTGGTAGTGTATTTATTGTCATTGAGAATGATAGTCACCCAAAATACATATTTATGAAGTTACAATAAGCTATTGACATGTTTTCAACACTGACACCATTATCACAAAAGCAAGTTAAACTAATATGCACATATTCCAGTGCATGTAGTCTAAGAAATACCTGTTTCTGGGTCATCACTTTCAGTCTCAACAGGTTGCTGTCTTTTCTTAGATCTTGCAGATCCTGTATAATAAGGAATTATGAGAATACTAATAATAGAATACTGACAGCTAACTGATAACACACCTTCATTGTCTGAATGTAAGCCATCTAGATAGACTTCCGTAAAACATTTAGTCGCTTAGTTTATAAGTTTGTCTTAACATTGCTAAAATGTGAACTGAGCATGAAAATTCTGCACTGTTCAAATGTTTTCAGCCTATGGAAGCTCAAGTATTTCATCTGTTGTAAAGCCCTGTTTAAAATAGTCTTCAGTGTGGTCATAATCCATTTCATTGTCAAGTTGAATAGGAGAACTCATGCCAAATAACTGCAACTTTGAGTGTTGTGTGAATCTTATAATTTCAACATGATCTCATAATTTCAATTTATCATCTCATAATTTCAATTTATTATCTAGTAATTTTTACATTATCTCATAATTTCGATTTACTATCTCGTAATTTTGATTTATTATCTCATAATTTTGATGTTATCTCATAATTCTGACGGTTTATCTCATAATTTTGACATTATCTCATCATTTTTACTTATCGTGTAATTCAGACTTATCTCACAGTTATGGCTTTTTATCTCATGATTTCAATTTATCTCATAATTTCAATTTATCTCATAATTTCGACATCATCTCATAATTATAATTTTAAATCTCACAATTTCGACATTATCTCATAATTTCGATTTACTACCTCATAATTTCGATTTATTATCTCAGAATTTTGATTTATTATCTCAGAATTTTGATGTTATCTCATAATTATGACTTTTTATCTCAGAATTTCAACATTATCTCATCATTTTGACTTGTCTCATAAATCTGACTTATTATCTCACAATTATGACTTTTTATCTCATGATTTTGACTTAAACACAGGCAGTTTTTTTTTTTCTTATACTGGTGGAAATGTGTTTCCATATCAGCCTGAGCTGCTCTGCTATGGTGAGAAAGCTGCCAATCAGAGGTAGTTTTAATAGTTCCTGTTGTCTTTCAGTGTTCTGTGTAGAAAAGGTAACAGAAAGGTTTGTGTCATCAGAGTTTTTACCTCCTATCCTCTTGTCCTCCTCTGAAGAAACTGTGGGCCATGTCCTTCTTCGATAGGTCCTCTGTGACGTCTTCTGCTTCACAAATGGACTTTTGGTTACAGGACGGTCAGGTTTTTGTGGGCTGCTTTCATGTACTGCCTCTGATGGAGTATAGTCATCACCAGTGCTTTCAATACAGCTTGTACAGGCCTCTGATCCCTCAGATACTTTGGAGAACCGTTCAAAATATTTCTGTTAAGCTGAAAATGAAACATACAAGAGGCTTATAGTTAAAAGAAGAAGAGACATGAACCCAGTGTGAAAATCTTTGTCTGTGAGACCCTCTTAGAACCTTGGCAACCTAACCTGACAATGAACCCTGTGTGTTAGACAGGGTTAGAGTTGGTGTGGTTTTGCAAGAGCTACAAGGTTAATAGAGAGACATGGTGGTTAATTCCACTGACTGTTTTATTTACAGTTAGATTCATTTTAAATTAAAGTTAACTTGCTGTGTTTCAAAATGCATATTTGCAAGTATACTGTCAGTTCTCCTCCAAGCTGGTACATCTGGGTCATCACCAGCATCAGAACTTGAGCTTCCAGGGATGTATGTGTCTGCACTGCTGTCAGAATCTAGGTTTATAAAATACACACACACACATATATATATATATATATATATATACATATATATATATATATAGGGAGAAAGAGAGGGAGAGTGAGAGATATACAGATACAGATAGATAAACTGATAGGCAATAGAGAGAGACATGGGGGAAGGAGCAATCTCACTGTAGCTGCAGCAAATACTAATCACCTGGGAGGACACCTGCATTGCAACTGGCCAGTAACAATAACAGGATGGAATATTCTATTAAATTACTGCCATATGAAATGAGCTAAAAACAAATAACTATTGAACATGTAAATTGTAGCCATGTCTTTGCTGATGTAAGTTGTAACATTATCTTCTTCTATCATTGTTGCTGCAGGCAAAAGCCTCTTGCAGCATCTAAGTCTGGGGTTTGTTTTGAGCACTCTTGTGGAACTAATCTATGGATTCTCTCCATACTGTTTGACTGACTGATACTATTTGACTATTACTTAGGTGGTAAAAGAGGCTAATGGTGTACTATACAAGAATAGTGTAATGTGATTATGGTATCACAACTGAAAATCAGATGGCCAAATAATGAGCCAGCATTATTACCTGCATTTGGTATTTTTTGTATTTCCTGTGCCTGGACAAGCAATTAAAATAACGCCCCCTCAGGTAATGTAAGTGTGTCCTCATTCTGGTGAGTCGGCCACTCTGTCTGCAGGACATCAAAGACAAAAAAGTGAATCTACCTGATGTAACATTTGACCATCAAATACATTATTTTCACAATTTTAATGAAGAGCCACACTACAATTAACACTGTCATAGACTAGCAAATAAGATTTTTGTCTGTTAAAAGATTGTGACAATGATGAATAGCTGTCTTAAATCAAATCTGTTCTCAGCAAGGCCTAAGAATAGGATTGGGAATAGTAATTGTTCCTTACTTAAGACATTTACATTACATTCACAACTATTACAGTAACTGAACATTAGAAAAAACTTAATGCAAACGCCCTCCTGATGCTGGCACTCCTTTACAGACCTTCAAATCACTAATCAAGACCCACCTGTTCAACCTGGCATTTACATAACTACAGCTTTATTTAATTTACTTTTGACTTTATTTTGAGCAGTTGGTGACAGGCCTATGTGTTTCCGATCCAATTCCCATCCCCTCCATTTCACTGATAACTAAAAATAATAAAAGATAGGCTGATGATAAGTGGAGCCAGGTGTGCAAATAGGCAGGGCAGTCAGGTGAGTGAGGACAGGGAGAAATGTCTTTACACGTGGTGGGCAGCAAGAGCAAGGAAGGAATATGGCCAGGGAACAGTGATCTGAAGCTGGAGACAGGGGCCCAAGGAAACAGAGGGTCAGATTGTGACTGTATCCCACCCTTGAGGGATGGATTCCAGACATCCCTATGCAAGAAAGAAGCAAGTCCAGCAGGAAGGGGTCTGGAGATTAAAAGAGCAGGGACCCTATGGTGTGTAATATGAGGGCAGGATAAAGATAAAGTAGGGTGGACACTTCTGATGGACAGCTAAGAAGCTGGATAAATAGGTGAAGCTGGTCAGGAGAACAGCCTGGAGGCCACAGAAAATGTCATCACTTCATCATTTTATCTTATTAGACGTTTGTGTAACATTTTGTCATAATTAGTAATATTAGTATTGAGTTATGAGAGGCAGGGGGGGATGTCTGATGCTGTGACACTACCTGTACCGTACGACATGATTTTGTGAGACCGACACTTACTCGCTGCTCTTCTTGCTCACTTTCTTGTCCTGAAGTCTTCTGTTATACATTATCTGCTGCTGCTTGGTACTATTCTATTTTATTTTTTGATCGCTACCTGTTTATTGACACTTTCTTTGACTCTAGCCTCATTAGCCTCTTAAATTGTACCCTCACCTTCTCATTCCTACAGCTAACCTAGCTTAAACTAACTACCACTATGGCTTGTGTTGGCTGTTCTGCTCTTGAAGACAGGGTGTCTCTGCTAGAGAGACGTGTCCGTCAACTAGAGCAGCTCCTTTCTCCTAGCATTACCTTAGATATGACGGGCACTCCAGATAGCATTAGCCACAGGCTCAACAGCGACCCTGTTAGGGCTAGCTTAGCCTCGTTGGCTGTGTGTGTGGAGTTCATCCCTGTCAGTCAGCAAGGAGGGGCATGTAAGAGCAAGCAACCGGTTGTGTGACCTGGTCTGCAGTTGCCTCTCCCGACTGCAAACCAGTTTTCGACTCTTGCTAGCCCCGTTGCTAGTACTGTTCACCCATGTGTCTCCCCCGTTCCCGCTGACAGGGCTAAACATCGCACTCTAGTCATAGAGTGGGGCCAGAGCTTCTGACATAGAGGATAATCTTAGGGTGCTGGCATCATGCAGGGAGAAACAGGGGGCTCAGGCACATTCCACACCTAGCTATAGCAACATTGTCATTCATGTCAGCACCAATAACATTAGAATGAAGCAGTCTGAGGTCACCAAAGCTAGTTTAGCTAGGACGTTTGAGTTTGCCAGAAAGATGTGTTGGCATTGATTAGTCGTCTCTGCTCCTTTACCCATGGGAAGTGATGAGGTGTACAGCAGATTAACGTCTCTGAACCGCTGGCTGGCTCATCACCGTAGTGAGCAGGGATATAGTTTTGTGGATAACTGGCCTTCTTTCTGGGGCCGCCCTGACCTGCTGAAGGCAGATGGCCTGCATCCTACTGGAGCAGGCACTGCTATTTTATCTAGGAATATAGACAGGTGTTTATGTCGGGTTTGACAGTAGGGCCCTAGTGATCGGCAGGTCACAGGTGATTAGAGAACCTGCTAGGTCTTTAGGTGGTGCGGTTTTGGACTCCACTAGCTTAGATGATAAATCTAACCAGGAAAATTTGCAGACTTTAGATGCTCAGACTGATCTGATCTACTGCATTCAGACTGTCCCCTTTCCCTGCCGTACTATTCACAAGTTCAAAATCAGAGGCTCTGTATCTCCAGTGGCACCAGGGTGTTCTGGAATATAAGCGTGCACTGTCTACTGCTAGAGTAGCATATTTTTCAAACTTAATCAATAGAAATAAACATAATCCTAGATTTCTTTTTGACACTGAAGCTAAACTCACTGAAAAGCAGCAGGATCCTAGCTGCTCGCCCTTTACTGCTCGTGAGTTTCAGATTTTTTTTCTGAAGTAAAATTGATGAGATTAGATTAAAAATATACATTTTCTCCGGCATCTCCTGCAGAACCAGCTGAGCATCATACTGAGTCTCAGAGAGTTTCTGCTCTGATGAATTTTGACACTGTATATGTTAATTCATTATCTAAGCTGGTACTAGCCTCTAAACCCACCACTTGCCTTCTTGACCCTTTACCAGGTAAACTCTCCAAAGAACTCTGGTCAGTCTTGGGCCCTGCAGTGCTGAATATTGTGAATACGACTGGCACTGTTCCTTCTAGCTTCAAAACAGCTGTGGTTAAACCTTTACTTAAGAAACCACACCTTGAGCCTGGGTCTTTAAGTAACTATTGACCTGTTTCAAATCTTCCATTCTTCTCTAAAATACTAGAAAAAGTAAAATCTTAGTTATCTGACAGAACTCTGTGTGTCTCTTGTAATAACACCATATAAGCCTTTTCTGATGTGAAATGATATGGAGTACCCTAGGGTTCTGTTCTTGCCCCCCTGCTTTTCTCTGTTTATATTTCTCTTCTTGGCCAAATTAATTCAGAGTAATGGAATTAATTTTCTCTGTTATGCTGATGATACCCAGCTGTATGTGCCTATAAAGGCTGACAATGCCGCTCAAATTAGGGAACTAGAGATCTGCTTGTCTTCTGTTAAAAGCTGAATGTCTCAAAACTTCCTGCTTCTTAGCTCAGACAAAACTGTAATGCTGGTTATTGGCCCGGTGCAATATATATATCTTTGTAAATTTCCCCATTGTGGGACTAATAAAGGATTTTCTTATCTTACAGACACCAGTTCGATCAAGTAACTATATCCCATGACAACTGTGTGATTTCTCAAAGTACAACAGCCAAAAATCTGGGTGTCACACTTGATCCTGCTCTTTCCTTCGGTCAGCACATTAAAGACATTACAAAGACAGATTTTTTTCACCTATGCAATATAGCTAGGAGTCTTTTCTTTCCATAGCAGACGCTGAAATTCTAGTTCACACCTTTGTTTCCTCTAGACTGGATTATTGTAATGTTTTGCTTTCGGGACTACCGTGTGCTAGCACTAAAAGTCAGCAAATGGTTCAAAATGCTGCAGCTAGAATGCTAACCAAATCGAGAAGGTTTGACCACGTTACTCCAATTTTAGCCTCCCTTCATTGGCTCCCTATTCATGTTAGATCAGACTTTAAAGTTCTCCTAATGACCTATAAAATTCTAAATGGGTTAGCCCCCTCATACCTGTCTGATCTTCTAAATCCTTATATTCCCTCCCGTGCTCTGCGTTCTCAGAGTGCAGGGCCATGCAGAGTTAAAAAGAAGTCAGCAGGCTGCAGGGCCTTTCCCTATGGGGCCCCCTTACTCTGGATTTAAAGGCCTCAACTGAGTCAGCCTGTCTAATATCAATAGGGAGCTTGTTCCAAACTAAAAACCCATCTTTATGCCTTAACTTTCAGCTAGCATATTATTCTGATTCCTATTTCAGGTTACCATTTTTCCTTCAGCGGGTTAGGTCAGGCTCAATGCATCAGTTGAGCTTAGTAGTTATTAAATGTTGTCCATGATGTCCTGCCGACGAGATTACTATAAACCGTTTTAATATCGCTGCATTACTCTATCTGTGTGTTTCTTCCCTCAAGCACATCAGTGCCCAGGCTGTGCTTCTTTCTCTCTCTTCTACTGTCTCTTACTGCAGGGTTCTGCCTCCGGAGCTGTAGTCTCCTGCTGCTCCCATGATGCAGCTCAACCGATGATGCGACAATAATTAAATGCTTATTAGTGTTAGTGATAGTGTTAGTGCTTCTAATGTTTCACTGTTTTGTCATTATTATTCATTTAGCTATATTAATAGTAATTATTATTATTACTACTACTATTTACATTTTGATTTAGTCTGTGTATCTGAAATGTTGTCTTTCTCTTACCCCATCCCCCCACCCCCCTCTCTCTGTCTAAACCCAACCGGTCAAGGCAGATGGCCGCCCACCCTGAGTCCGGTTCTGCTCGAGGTTTCTGCCTCTTAAAAGGAAGTTTTTCCTTGCTACAGTCGCCTATTGCTTGCTTATGGTGGGATCTGTTGGATTTCTCTCTGTAAATTTTATAAGATAAAGAGTACCGTCTAGACCTGCTCTATATGTACAGTGCCTTGAGATAGGACATTGACCTTGACCTTTGACCTTTGACCATCAAAATCTAACCAAGTCACCTTTGAGTTCAAGAGGAGATTTCCTTTAAGACAGACCACATTCACATGAATGGGACTCACCTTTGACCTTTTCACTTCACTTAATAATTTCATTCTGTTAGACATTTGTGTGATAATTAGCATATGAGTTATAGCGCAAATGTGAAGAATTTTCCCCCACTGTGTTAAAAATATATTACAAAATAGACATTTAAAAAAGTGTTAATGATTGATTGTATTTACAGATATTAATGCATATTTTGATTTACTTATGGCAATCAAAATCTTTATCATTAATTTTTTTCCAAAGAATAAGACTGCTTTGAAAGGAAGTTACAGTGATTAAATGGGTTCCCCTGATGATTTAGGGCCAAACTATTCAATAAAATTAAAGTCTGATCACATAAGTGTACTAATCTATATAAAATATGAAGCATACTGATATACGCAGTTACACACTTCCACCGGGGAAATTCACACACCATGCAATACTATCAGACCACTAGGGGCGCAGTCCCAAACACACCATATCATGAAACCCTGGACCCCACGGGTAAGGTATCTCAGGTTAAGGTTCTTAATGGTGTATTACCTCTACACAGAGATTATGGATTGTTGATTCATACCTTCATACCTCATACCACTTCATACTAACATGTAATGTTTACACACACACACATAAACACACATACAGATTTTCAAAGTAAGACCCTTTAAGACAATTTTAAGAGCTTAACAGAATCAGAGACTGAAATACACAGAGAATGAGAAGGACACTTAAACACAGTGATATTATTGATCGATAGGTGACTGCTCTTCCAGTTTGCGCCACTGAAGACCACAGGGTACTGTGTGGTGCTAAAATGAATTGTAGTGGTAGTATAATTGCAAAATAGTATAAATAGCAAAATTGCAAACAGCGTAAAATATTCATAATGATCTTTATTATAATTATTTCTTTTTTGGGAGGATTTTTTGATACTTGTGCTGCGTCGGGAGCTTGAACCCGAGACCTTTGGGATCATTAGTGATATTTAACTGAATAGTTCAGCTCTTGGTTCTAACTTTCAGCTTCTGCATCTACCCTCTCTCTCTGCTAATTTCCACCATTTTACACATTTTGCTTCAGAAATTAGTTTTGACTTCCAACTTTTAACTTTTTCGTCATTTCAACAATGATTTCAGCCATTTTAAGCATTACTTCAGCAATCCATTCAGCTCTCAGCATTCACACACATTTTTCACAGGAAATGCATTTTATCTAGTTGTAATTGTAATCTATTTATTTAAACAGGGACAGTACACAATAAAACATTATCCTTATATGAAAGAAGGAGAGATGCTTTGTACCAGGTTTTAGCAATTGCTAATTTCCACCTGTAGTCCCTGAGCAGGTAGATGGAATAATAAATTAATGGCAGAAAAAGATGCAAATGGAATACAAAACACCAGGTCATAAAATATTACAGACAAAATACAAGGTCATAAAATATCACAGACCATTCCCCCCACTCCACCCCCCACAGATATGTGCAACTACTGAATATACCACAATCCTACACCACTTTCCACACACACAATTCATAAATGTTTACAAGTTTGCTTTGACAGTATCAAACGTTTTGTTAAGTTTGAAAAGGATTGAAAGTTTATACATGCTTTGTTGGAAAAGCATTCCACTGATTTATGGCTAAGTAAGAAAAAGATGTTTTGCCAAATGAAGTTTTGTGTTGTGGAATATGGCATTCTCCCCTTGTAACTGATTCAGTTGCTAGTGTGTTTTTTCAGATCAACAATGTAACAATAAACAATTGTTTTCAAAGGAGGGGCAGTAGCATTATTAATGATTTTAAAGAGTAAGCAAAGCAAACATTTGAGTGCATTATCAAATTTTCAAAATTTAAGATTTCATATTTAAAGAGTATGACAATGATGGTACTGCCGTGTTTTTTTCAAGAATCTTCAGGGCATTTTTATATAGTGATTCAAAGACCAACTTGAAATACAGTATAATTGTTACGGTGGAATTATCATTGCATTTACAATGGTACTTGATGCCTCATCAGTAAGAGAGCTTCTTATGTGTCTGAAGTTGTTTAGCCATTCAACAACATTATGCATTTCCTTTGTTTATTTCATAGAACCTCTGCTGCACATGAGTATACAATACAGTATCATCAGCATACATCATTATATTAACATTATTACACACTGACGGAAGGTCATTTATATAGATGCTGAAAAGCAGCAGTCTTAAAATTAACCCTTGTGGATTCCCAGTGTGCATGCTTTAAATGGGGATAGTGTATGTCGACCACTCAGGTAAGACTTAATCCAATTTTTGTGTGTATGGAAAGGTCATAGTTTGCCATTTTATTTAACAGTATGTCATGGTTAACTGTGTCAAAAGCCTTGCAAAAGTCAAGGAAGACTGGTTCCACCACTCCTCCTTGATCTAGGTTTGTTTGAATTTTTCAAGTAGCAGCAGCACGCTGTTTCGGTTGAGTGTTTTTTCCTACAGCCAAACTGCATCAGATGTAAAAAGCCTTGGAATCAAGGTGAGCAATTAGCTGTTCTGCTACAACATCTTCAATAGCTTTTAAGATAGCTGGAGAATGCTAATGGGTCGATAGTTGCTGACCTTCTGTATATCACCAGATTTATACACAGGAGTTACTATGGCAGGTTTCATGGCACTTGGAAAAATGCTTTCATTAATTGATATGTTTATTATTTTGGTTAAATGGGGAAATGATAAATTCTGTGTTTTAGGAATGCAGTATCAGACCATAATGGATTTTTTCGACCCTTGTCTCATTTATCGGCATCATGGTAAAGGTATATCAATGTCTTTCT
>NW_026116987.1:0-12594 GCF_001640805.2 Lates calcarifer
TAAAGCATTCATTGATCTTTGTATTGTTTGACGGATTTGATCCTAATCAGATATTGCCGAAATAAAAGCTTTTTGGGAGAGTTTCTAGCAAGACAAGCTAAGAACTTATTCAGCTTATTTCCAAATTCAAGGTCTTTGTCTAGCAAACAAAATATCAGACTCAGCCTTCCTTGTTAGTAAATTAGTCAACAATAGTCGTGCCTCCTTTAACTCTCTAAGCACCCCATCCGATTTGGATCTATGAAAATCTTCCTCTAATTTTTTGATTTTCTTTTCAATTTGTGATTGTTCTTGAGAGCGCTCTTTTTCTTCTTACTAGAGTATGATATAATCATGCCTCGCATGTAGGCTTTATATGCTTCCCACACCAATCTTGGATCAGAGTCATTGCAGTCATTTATTTCTAAATAGAGATCTGTCTGTATTTCCAGGAATTTAATAAAATTATCATCATGAAACAGTGATGTATTAATTTTCCAAGAGAACGATCGTGGGCCTAAAAGGCTGTATATCCAGAATGACAGGAGCATGGTGGGCAATGGGTCCAATGTCAGATTGATGTCAGATCTACTAAGTGAGCTAGGTGTTCAGATATAAATATATAGTCAATCTGTGAGAATGATGAGTGAGGTGGGAGAATAAAATGTATAATTTTTGTTATTAGGATATATGTACCTCCAACCATCTATCAGTTTAAATATCTCAAGAAAATTTTGTAGTGCTCTGCCAGATTTTGACTGATCTTTATGAGGTGGGTCTCTATCTAGAGGGGGGAGAGATAACAATTAAAATCACCTCCAATTATCATATTTGTGCAGTCCATTTCAGCAATTTTACTGAGTAGGAAGGCAAAAAAGTCCTCATCATAGACATTAGGAGCATAAACATTTCCTAACAATACTGTTCCTCAATATAGTTCTCCTTTTACTAGAACTATCCTTCCATCGGTATCTTTATAACTGTCTTGAGCTGTAAATGGCAACAGTCTATGAATTAATATAATTGCACCCCTTGTATTTGTAGAATAGGATGTAAAATATACCTGTCCGACCCATTCCCTGAGATATTTTTTATGCTCCTCCTCATTCAAATGGGTTTCCTGGAGGAATGCAATCTGGACATTATCCTTTTTAAATAGCTTTCCTCTTGACAGCGTTATTAGAGCCCTTGATGTTCCAGGTACAAAACTTAATATTTAAAAAAAACCATGAAACACAAGAAGAGTGTCTCTCTTCTCTGGGCATATTAAAGAAGTTTTCCAGTGTCATGTCTGATGTCTGTGTAGGTTTAGCGATAGTTTAATCACTATTTTAGCAACAGGCAAACCGAGAAATATTATTTTAGTTAATCTGGTGCAGAGACCGACAGCGGTGCGTCTATCCTCCTCGGTGCATCACATGACCCCGGTGTCATCAACTTTTAACGATATGACGAGGAGAGTCATGAGTTATAAACACGTTAGGATCTCTGTTTAGAAATGATGTTCACACACAAAATTATCATATCACAACAAAGTTTCTACACAATATGTAGGAAAACATTTGTTCTGTAGGGGTTTGGTAAGTTAATGCTGAAAGTACATGATAGTCCTCAAATGAAGCAAACATTCATACATCCCATGTATGTGATCCACCATGTCTTAACTAAAGTGTGTGTCTTTTACTGTAATTCAAAGGTATCCACACTGTGAAAACTAGATACCAACAGAAGGAGCAACCTCATGGAGCAGTGTATTTGATGCCATTCATCTAGCCTTGGAGAAGGGAGACTATATCAACAATATTCTTAATTCTCACATGATGATAGAAAACCACCTCCACTTCAGCTTCCTCTGACCAACTTTTTAGAAGTTTATTATTTTGTCTGTCATCACAAGTTGAATTTCTTGCCTTTGACTTTGTTTCTTGGGTGATAAAGCAACATTTTTAAAAACAAAATTTAGGACCCACCTCAGGACCCACCTTTGTAATTTGTGATCCGTTTGTTATATTGAATTTTAAATAAACTCACTGTGATAATGGTACTGAGTGCATTTTTCATTAATTACATTTCACAATATTACAGGACACTTTGGTGAATCTGTGTGTCCAGTGTCATTAAAATGGATAAGTACGTAAGACAGTTATGGGGACAGAACAAACTAATATCTGTCATTTGATCTTCATTAATACCTTTATTGCAAATTGAAAAGTACATTAATTCAGCAACACCAGACAGATGTATAATGAATGTAATAAATAGATGAATTAAAGAATGTAGTGCACAATTTACAGTTCGCTGTAACTATTAAAAATTTAAAATAAAATACAGCTGTGGATCAAGATAAAGTTGAATCCCAGTAACAAATACAATTCACAGAGGAAATGAAAATAATACATAGCTTACAGCATGACGTACAAGACTACCACTTAAACAAAGAAATGTGTGTGGCTATAACACTGTTCACAAACCTGCAGGTCTTGTCAGTGTTCTCTGGATTGTCACCACCATTCACCTGCAGCTCTGTGGAGACAGATGATTTTCATGTCTGGATACTACAGGTGGAGGTGGTGCAGGTCCTCCACTGTTGCAACAAGGGTGTAGCTGTCTCCAATGAACTACATTATTCCAGGAAATTTCCTTACAACCTTTAAATATAGTCTATGTTTATAGCAGATAACTAGCTAATGTTAATTAACATCATTGACAACCCGCTGTAACTTAGCAATCACAAAGTTAGGTAATGTATACTTGAACAACGTAAATACAACAACATTTTTAATGACTTAGCATGGCAAAGCTGTGATCCAGTGCTGTCAGGTTGCTGGTGTAGGAGGGCGGGTAAAGTGTCCTCACGGTACCCCCGTCGAACCCATCTCCTTGCTTCTCTCCAGCTCCACCCTCTTATCCAAATATGGCTACTTCCATTTTTTTAGTTGCAAAAATACCAAGATGGCGACTGCCAATGAATGCTGAGCATTCACACTATTGTTCTTCAAATCTTTGTTCTTATTCTTCCATACATTTTTCAGCATCTAACTACTCCCACATATTTTGTGGTAGAAAAACCATTCAACCACCAAAATGTTCAGCTCATTCAGGACATTATTGCTTGTATTCAACTCTTTTTTTATACTATTTTTACTGTTTATACTAAAATATTCAACTTCTTGTGCAAATTATTTCCATTCAAATGAATGGATGGAATGTTCAAATCAATGAAAACTTCAGCCTCTTTGAACTTTAAATACTTCAGCATACTTTGTGCTAAAGACTTCGTTTAAACTTTAAACAAGTCCCAATAAGTTCAGCTATTCAACACGTCTGTGTTCAGTAAAGTCTCCCGACGTTGGTAGTCACCTGATTCTATCGATGGGAGTTACAGTTTTTGAGATAGTATGAGGAGTTTAAGAGGTGCACAGAGCAAAATCTGACACAGTAAAGGCTGAGACCTTGATATTGCTATGGCAACCTGTGAGTGCAGTTGGACACAAATTGTTCAACTGTCAAATTCAGTTGGTGATAGAAAACACATTTATGCACCAGGTAAATATGAGCAAAAGATGCGTTGTTAGGAAACAGCATCCCTCCACTCTGTAAAGCAAATTCAGGTAATCGTAAATTGATGAAGAGCTATGCAAACAGTAAGATGTGTGACATTATCAAGCAGTGACTTTCATAACTTGTTCCTGAAAGGTAATACCTGAAATGATGTATGTAATAACCATTAATATGAATTCTATCAACTATGAACTTCTTTGCAACCATTATTTGTATATTTATTAGCTAATGTACAAAGACTGGTAGTGTATTTATTGTCATTGAGAATGATAGTCACCCAAAATACATATTTATGAAGTTACAATAAGCTATTGACATGTTTTCAACACTGACACCATTATCACAAAAGCAAGTTAAACTAATATGCACATATTCCAGTGCATGTAGTCTAAGAAATACCTGTTTCTGGTCATCACTTTCAGTCTCAACAGGTTGCTGTCTTTTCTTAGATCTTGCAGATCCTGTATAATAAGGAATTATGAGAATACTAATAATAGAATACTGACAGCTAACTGATAAACACACCTTCATTGTCTGAATGTAAGCCATCTAGATAGACTTCCGTAAAACATTTAGTCGCTTAGTTTATAAGTTTGTCTTAACATTGCTAAAATGTGAACTGAGCATGAAAATTCTGCACTGTTCAAATGTTTTCAGCCTATGGAAGCTCAAGTATTTCATCTGTTGTAAAGCCCTTTAAAATAGTCTTCAGTGTGGTCATAATCCATTTCATTGTCAAGTTGAATAGGAGAACTCATGCCAAATAACTGCAACTTTGAGTGTTGTGTGAATCTTATAATTTCAACATGATCTCATAATTTCAATTTATCATCTCATAATTTCAATTTATTATCTAGTAATTTTTACATTATCTCATAATTTCGATTTACTATCTCGTAATTTTGATTTATTATCTCATAATTTTGATGTTATCTCATAATTCTGACGGTTTATCTCATAATTTTGACATTATCTCATCATTTTTACTTATCGTGTAATTCAGACTTATCTCACAGTTATGGCTTTTTATCTCATGATTTCAATTTATCTCATAATTTCAATTTATCTCATAATTTCGACATCATCTCATAATTTAATTTTAAATCTCACAATTTCGACATTATCTCATAATTTCGATTTTACCTCATAATTTCGATTTATTATCTCAGAATTTTTTTTATTATCTCAGAATTTTGTTATCTCATAATTATGACTTTTTATCTCAGAATTTCAACATTATCTCATCATTTGACTTGTCTCATAAATCTGACTTATTATCTCACAATTATGACTTTTTATCTCATGATTTTGACTTAACACAGGCAGTTTTTTTTTCTTATACTGGTGGAAATGTGTTTCCATATCAGCCTGAGCTGCTCTGCTATGGTGAGAAAGCTGCCAATCAGAGGTAGTTTTAATAGTTCCTGTTGTCTTTCAGTGTTCTGTGTAGAAAAGGTAACAGAAAGGTTTGTGTCATCAGAGTTTTTACCTCCTATCCTCTTGTCCTCCTCTGAGAAACTGTGGGCCATGTCCTTCTTCGATAGGTCCTCTGTGACGTCTTCTGCTTCACAAATGGACTTTTGGTTACAGGACGGTCAGGTTTTTGTGGGCTGCTTTCATGTACTGCTCTGATGGAGTATAGTCATCACCAGTGCTTTCAATACAGCTTGTACAGGCCTCTGATCCCTCAGATACTTTGGAGAACCGTTCAAAATATTTTGTTAAGCTGAAAATGAAACATACAAGAGGCTTATAGTTAAAAGAAGAAGAGACATGAACCCAGTGTGAAAATCTTTGTCTGTGAGACCCTCTTAGAACCTTGGCAACCTAACCTGACAATGAACCCTGTGTGTTAGACAGGGTTAGAGTTGGTGTGGTTTTGCAAGAGCTACAAGGTTAATAGAGAGACATGGTGGTTAATTCCACTGACTGTTTTATTTACAGTTAGATTCATTTTAAATTAAAGTTAACTTGCTGTGTTCAAAATGCATATTTGCAAGTATACTGTCAGTTCTCCTCCAAGCTGGTACATCTGGGTCATCACCAGCATCAGAACTTGAGCTTCCAGGGATGTATGTGTCTGCACTGCTGTCAGAATCTAGGTTTAAAATACACACACACATATATATATATATATATATATATACATATATATATATATATAGGGAGAAAGAGAGGGAGAGTGAGAGATATACAGATACAGATAGATAAACTGATAGGCAATAGAGAGAGACATGGGGGAAGGAGCAATCTCACTGTAGCTGCAGCAAATACTAATCACCTGGGAGGACACCTGCATTGCAACTGGCCAGTAACAATAACAGGATGGAATATTCTATTAAATTACTGCCATATGAAATGAGCTAAAAACAAATAACTATTGAACATGTAAATTGTAGCCATGTCTTTGCTGATGTAAGTTGTAACATTATCTTCTTCTATCATTGTTGCTGCAGGCAAAAGCCTCTTGCAGCATCTAAGTCTGGGGTTTGTTTTGAGCACTCTTGTGGAACTAATCTATGGATTCTCTCCATACTGTTTGACTGACTGATACTATTTGACTATTACTTAGGTGGTAAAAGAGGCTAATGGGTGTACTATACAAGAATAGTGTAATGTGATTATGGTATCACAACTGAAAATCAGATGGCCAATAATGAGCCAGCATTATTACCTGCATTTGGTATTTTTTGTATTTCCTGTGCCTGGACAAGCAATTAAAATAACGCCCCCTCAGGTAATGTAAGTGTGTCCTCATTCTGGTGAGTCGGCCACTCTGTCTGCAGGACATCAAAGACAAAAAAGTGAATCTACCTGATGTAACATTTGACCATCAAATACATTATTTTCACAATTTTAATGAAGAGCCACACTACAATTAACACTGTCATAGACTAGCAAATAAGATTTTTGTCTGTTAAAAGATTGTGACAATGATGAATAGCTCTTAAATCAAATCTGTTCTCAGCAAGGCCTAAGAATAGGATTGGGAATAGTAATTGTTCCTTACTTAAGACATTTACATTACATTCACAACTATTACAGTAACTGAACATTAGAAAAACTTAATGCAAACGCCCTCCTGATGCTGGCACTCCTTTACAGACCTTCAAATCACTAATCAAGACCCACCTGTTCAACCTGGCATTTACATAACTACAGCTTTATTTAATTTACTTTTGACTTTTTTGAGCAGTTGGTGACAGGCCTATGTGTTTCCGATCCAATTCCCATCCCCTCCATTTCACTGATAACTAAAAATAATAAAAGATAGCTGATGATAAGTGGAGCCAGGTGTGCAAATAGGCAGGGCAGTCAGGTGAGTGAGGACAGGGAGAAATGTCTTTACACGTGGTGGGCAGCAAGAGCAAGGAAGGAATATGGCCAGGGAACAGTGATCTGAAGCTGGAGACAGGGGCCCAAGGAAACAGAGGGTCAGATTGTGACTGTATCCCACCCTTGAGGGATGGATTCCAGACATCCCTATGCAAGAAAGAAGCAAGTCCAGCAGGAAGGGGTCTGGAGATTAAAAGAGCAGGGACCCTATGGTGTGTAATATGAGGGCAGGATAAAGATAAAGTAGGGTGGACACTTCTGATGGACAGCTAAGAAGCTGGATAAATAGTGAAGCTGGTCAGGAGAACAGCCTGGAGGCCACAGAAAATGTCATCACTTCATCATTTTATCTTATTAGACGTTTGTGTAACATTTTGTCATAATTAGTAATATTAGTATTGAGTTATGAGAGGCAGGGGGGATGTCTGATGCTGTGACACTACCTGTACCGTACGACATGATTTTGTGAGACCGACACTTACTCGCTGCTCTTCTTGCTCACTTTCTTGTCCTGAAGTCTTCTGTTATACATTATCTGCTGCTGCTTGGTACTATTCTATTTTATTTTTTGATCGCTACCTGTTTATTGACACTTTCTTTGACTCTAGCCTCATTAGCCTCTTAAATTGTACCCTCACCTTCTCATTCCTACAGCTAACCTAGCTTAAACTAACTACCACTATGGCTTGTGTTGGCTGTTCTGCTCTTGAAGACAGGGTGTCTCTGCTAGAGAGACGTGTCCGTCAACTAGAGCAGCTCCTTTCTCCTAGCATTACCTTAGATATGACGGGCACTCCAGATAGCATTAGCCACAGGCTCAACAGCGACCCTGTTAGGGCTAGCTTAGCCTCGTTGGCTGTGTGTGTGGAGTTCATCCCTGTCAGTCAGCAAGGAGGGGCATGTAAGAGCAAGCAACCGGTTGTGTGACCTGGTCTGCAGTTGCCTCTCCCGACTGCAAACCAGTTTTCGACTCTTGCTAGCCCCGTTGCTAGTACTGTTCACCCATGTGTCTCCCCCGTTCCCGCTGACAGGGCTAAACATCGCACTCTAGTCATAGAGTGGGGCCAGAGCTTCTGACATAGAGGATAATCTTAGGGTGCTGGCATCATGCAGGGAGAAACAGGGGGCTCAGGCACATTCCACACCTAGCTATAGCAACATTGTCATTCATGTCAGCACCAATAACATTAGAATGAAGCAGTCTGAGGTCACCAAAGCTAGTTTAGCTAGGACGTTTGAGTTTGCCAGAAAGAGTGTTGGCATTGATTAGTCGTCTCTGCTCCTTTACCCATGGGAAGTGATGAGGTGTACAGCAGATTAACGTCTCTGAACCGCTGGCTGGCTCATCACCGTAGTGAGCAGGGATATAGTTTTGTGATAACTGGCCTTCTTTCTGGGGCCGCCCTGACCTGCTGAAGGCAGATGGCCTGCATCCTACTGGAGCAGGCACTGCTATTTTATCTAGGAATATAGACAGGTGTTTATGTCGGGTTTGACAGTAGGGCCCTAGTGATCGGCAGGTCACAGGTGATTAGAGAACCTGCTAGGTCTTTAGGTGGTGCGGTTTTGGACTCCACTAGCTTAGATGATAAATCTAACCAGGAAAATTTGCAGACTTTAGATGCTCAGACTGATCTGATCTACTGCATTCAGACTGTCCCCTTTCCCTGCCGTACTATTCACAAGTTCAAAATCAGAGGCTCTGTATCTCCAGTGGCACCAGGGTGTTCTGGAATATAAGCGTGCACTGTCTACTGCTAGAGTAGCATATTTTTCAAACTTAATCAATAGAAATAAACATAATCCTAGATTTCTTTTTGACACTGAAGCTAAACTCACTGAAAAGCAGCAGGATCCTAGCTGCTCGCCCTTTACTGCTCGTGAGTTTCAGATTTTTTTTCTGAAGTAAAATTGATGAGATTAGATTAAAAATATACATTTTCTCCGGCATCTCCTGCAGAACCAGCTGAGCATCATACTGAGTCTCAGAGAGTTTCTGCTCTGATGAATTTTGACACTGTATATGTTAATTCATTATCTAAGCTGGTACTAGCCTCTAAACCCACCACTTGCCTTCTTGACCCTTTACCAGGTAAACTCTCCAAAGAACTCTGGTCAGTCTTGGGCCCTGCAGTGCTGAATATTGTGAATACGACTGGCACTGTTCCTTCTAGCTTCAAAACAGCTGTGGTTAAACCTTTACTTAAGAAACCACACCTTGAGCCTGGGTCTTTAAGTAACTATTGACCTGTTTCAAATCTTCCATTCTTCTCTAAAATACTAGAAAAAGTAAAATCTTTATCTGACAGAACTCTGTGTGTCTTGTAATAACACCATATAAGCCTTTTCTGATGTGAAATGATATGGAGTACCCTAGGGTTCTGTTCTTGCCCCCTGCTTTTCTCTGTTTATATTTCTCTTCTTGGCCAAATTAATTCAGAGTAATGGAATTAATTTTCTCTGTTATGCTGATGATACCCAGCTGTATGTGCCTATAAAGGCTGACAATGCCGCTCAAATTAGGGAACTAGAGATCTGCTTGTCTTCTGTTAAAAGCTGAATGTCTCAAAACTTCCTGCTTCTTAGCTCAGACAAAACTGTAATGCTGGTTATTGGCCCGGTGCAATATATATATCTTTGTAAATTTCCCCATTGTGGGACTAATAAAGGATTTTCTTATCTTACAGACACCAGTTCGATCAAGTAACTATATCCCATGACAACTGTGTGATTTCTCAAAGTACAACAGCCAAAAATCTGGGTGTCACACTTGATCCTGCTCTTTCCTTCGGTCAGCACATTAAAGACATTACAAAGACAGATTTTTTTCACCTATGCAATATAGCTAGGAGTCTTTTCTTTCCATAGCAGACGCTGAAATTCTAGTTCACACCTTTGTTTCCTCTAGACTGGATTATTGTAATGTTTTGCTTTCGGGACTACCGTGTGCTAGCACTAAAAGTCAGCAAATGGTTCAAAATGCTGCAGCTAGAATGCTAACCAAATCGAGAAGGTTTGACCACGTTACTCCAATTTTAGCCTCCCTTCATTGGCTCCCTATTCATGTTAGATCAGACTTTAAAGTTCTCCTAATGACCTATAAAATTCTAAATGGGTTAGCCCCCTCATACCTGTCTGATCTTCTAAATCCTTATATTCCCTCCCGTGCTGCGTTCTCAGAGTGCAGGGCCATGCAGAGTTAAAAAGAAGTCAGCAGGCTGCAGGGCCTTTCCCTATGGGGCCCCCTTACTCTGGATTTAAAGGCCTCAACTGAGTCAGCCTGTCTAATATCAATAGGGAGCTTGTTCCAAACTAAAACCCATCTTTATGCCTTAACTTTCAGCTAGCATATTATTCTGATTCCTATTTCAGGTTACCATTTTTCCTTCAGCGGGTTAGGTCAGGCTCAATGCATCAGTTGAGCTTAGTAGTTATTAAATGTTGTCCATGATGTCCTGCCGACGAGATTACTATAAACCGTTTTAATATCGCTGCATTACTCTATCTGTGTGTTTCTTCCCTCAAGCACATCAGTGCCCAGGCTGTGCTTCTTTCTCTCTCTTCTACTGTCTCTTACTGCAGGGTTCTGCCTCCGGAGCTGTAGTCTCCTGCTGCTCCCATGATGCAGCTCAACCGATGATGCGACAATAATTAAATGCTTATTAGTGTTAGTGATAGTGTTAGTGCTTCTAATGTTTCACTGTTTTGTCATTATTATTCATTTAGCTATATTAATAGTAATTATTATTATTATACTACTATTTACATTTTGATTTAGTCTGTGTATCTGAAATGTTGTCTTTCTCTTACCCCATCCCCCCACCCCCCTCTCTCTGTCTAAACCCAACCGGTCAAGGCAGATGGCCGCCCACCCTGAGTCCGGTTCTGCTCGAGGTTTCTGCCTCTTAAAAGGAAGTTTTTCCTTGCTACAGTCGCCTATTGCTTGCTTATGGTGGGATCTGTTGGATTTCTCTCTGTAAATTTTAGATAAAGAGTACCGTCTAGACCTGCTCTATATGTACAGTGCCTTGAGATAGGACATTGACCTTGACCTTTGACCTTTGACCATCAAAATCTAACCAAGTCACCTTTGAGTTCAAGAGGAGATTTCCTTTAAGACAGACCACATTCACATGAATGGGACTCACCTTTGACCTTTTCACTTCACTTAATAATTTCATTCTGTTAGACATTTGTGTGATAATTAGCATATGAGTTATAGCGCAAATGTGAAGAATTTTCCCCCACTGTGTTAAAATATATTACAAATAGACATTTAAAAAGTGTTAATGATTGATTGTATTTACAGATATTAATGCATATTTTGATTTACTTATGGCAATCAAAATCTTTATCATTAATTTTTTTCCAAAGAATAAGACTGCTTTGAAAGGAAGTTACAGTGATTAAATGGGTTCCCCTGATGATTTAGGGCCAAACTATTCAATAAAATTAAAGTCTGATCACATAAGTGTACTAATCTATATAAAATATGAAGCATACTGATATACGCAGTTACACACTTCCACCGGGGAAATTCACACACCATGCAATACTATCAGACCACTAGGGGCGCAGTCCCAAACACACCATATCATGAAACCTGGACCCCACGGGTAAGGTATCTCAGGTTAAGGTTCTTAATGGTGTATTACCTCTACACAGAGATTATGGATTGTTGATTCATACCTTCATACCTCTACCACTTCATACTAACATGTAATGTTTACACACACACACATAAACACACATACAGATTTTCAAAGTAAGACCCTTTAATTTTAAGAGCTTAACAGAATCAGAGACTGAAATACACAGAGAATGAGAAGGACACTTAAACACAGTGATATTATTGATCGATAGGTGACTGCTCTTCCAGTTTGCGCCACTGAAGACCACAGGTACTGTGTGGTGCTAAAATGAATTGTAGTGGTAGTATAATTGCAAAATAGTATAAATAGCAAAATTGCAAACAGCGTAAAATATTCATAATGATCTTTATTATAATTATTTCTTTTTTTGGGAGGATTTTTTGATACTTGTGCTGCGTCGGGAGCTTGAACCCGAGACCTTTGGATCATTAGTGATATTTAACTGAATAGTTCAGCTCTTGGTTCTAACTTTCAGCTTCTGCATCTACCCTCTCTCTCTGCTAATTTCCACCATTTTACACATTTTGCTTCAGAAATTAGTTTTGACTTCCAACTTTTTAACTTTTTCGTCATTTCAACAATGATTTCATTTTCAGCCATTAAGCATTACTTCAGCAATCCATTCAGCTCTCAGCATTCACACACATTTTCACAGGAAATGCATTTTATCTAGTTGTAATTGTAATCTATTTATTTAAACAGGGACAGTACACAATAAAACATTATCCTTATATGAAAGAAGGAGAGATGCTTTGTACCAGGTTTTAGCAATTGCTAATTTCCACCTGTAGTCCCTGAGCAGGTAGATGGAATAATAAATTAATGGCAGAAAAAGATGCAAATGGAATACAAAACACCAGGTCATAAAATATTACAGACAAAATACAAGGTCATAAAATATCACAGACATTCCCCCCACTCCACCCCCCACAGATATGTGCAACTACTGAATATACCACAATCCTACACCACTTTCCACACACACAATTCATAAATGTTTACAAGTTTGCTTTGACAGTATCAAACGTTTTGTTAAGTTTGAAAAGGATTGAAGTTTATACATGCT